>NC_061511.1:143636213-143654495 GCF_022539505.1 Lolium rigidum | reverse complement strand
TTGTGAAGAGGCCCGGGCTTCTCCTTCGTGGAGCTTGTGAAGTGGTTGTGGAGCTTGCCATCTCCGGAGCGGAGGAAAAGCTAACCATAAGGAAAGGGCCATTATCCTTCGTGGGTGTGGTTCGGAGAATAGGGTGAGCCTTCGTGGCGCGGGGAATCCTTCGTGGGACCTCCACTCCTCCAAACGTGACGTACCTTCTTGCAAAGGAAGGGAACACGGGAATACATCCTCGTCTCCGCGTGCCTCGGTTATTTCTATACCCGAGCTCTCTTTCCTTGTGATAGCCATCGTGCTTGAAGTACATATATTTTGCTATCACTTGTGCTACATATATCTTGTGCCAATCTTGCTTAGCTCTAATTGCTATTATTACCCTTAGTTGAGCTTAGCATATTTAGGGTTTGTGCTTGTAAACTAAATGATAGTTTAATTCCGCATTCTTACAAGACAAATCCGTAAGAGTTTTTAATTGCCTATTCACCCCCCCTCTAGGCGACATCTCGATCTTTCAGTGTTCAGCGAGGGCACCGTACACCTACAAATCCATCAAAGACAATCTTTGTGCACGGTTAGAATTATTCAAGTGTTGTCAACAAACACACAAAACACGGGATATAGATCTTGCTCTTTCACCCCTGGTTGTACCCACCACAGGAGGCGAGATGCAAGGCGAGCCCAGGAGAGGAAGGTGGCCCAAGTGGCTTGATACGTCCAAAACGTATCTACTTTCCCGAACACTTTTGCTGTTGTTTTGCCTCTAATTTGTGTATTTTGGATGCAACTAACACGGACTAACGTTGTTTTCAGCAGAACTGTTCTGGTGTCTCGTTTTTGTGCAGAAATCCAACTTTCGGGAAAACCTCGGAATTTATACGTAAGGCCCTATTTTCCCGTAAGACTCACGGAGCCAGAAGGGCAAGTCAGGTGGAGGCCCGAGGGACCCACACCCTAGGGCGGCGCGGCCCAGGAGGGGGGCGCGCGGCCCTAGCGTGTGGCCCCTCGGCCGGCCTCCGACGCCCTCCTTCGGACTACTTATCGCCCTCGACCTAAAAACGCACGGAGAGAAGTCGAAGTCGCCAGAAACCCTCCGAACGCCGCCACATCGCGAAACTCCGTCTCGGGAGCCGAAGTCTCCGTTCCGGCACTCCGCCGGACGGGGAATTGGAGGAGATCATCGCCGCCATCACCACCGACGCCTCTTCATCAACCAGCCATGTTTCCCCCATCCATGTGTGAGTAATTCCCCCGCTATAGGCTGAAGGGGATGGTAGGGATTGGATGAGATTGGTCATGTAATAGTATAAGATTGTTAGGGCATAGTGCCTAGTGTCCGTAATTGGTACTCTATTAATGCTTTGCTCCGGTACTCTATTAAAAGGAGTACCTTAATATCTAGTAGATTCCCTCGAGGCCCGGCTGCCACCGGCTGGTAGGACAAAAGATGTTGTGCAAGTTTCTCATTGCGAGCACGTACGACTATAATTGGAACACATGCCTATTGATTGCTTTGTACTTAGACACCGTTTTATTATTATCTCGCAAATGCCCCGCTTGATTGTTACATGAGTTTCTCTCATCCATGCAACGCCCGTTATCCGTCCCCGTGCCTACGATATTTTAATCCTGCTGTTTACTATAATCATTGCTGTCTGTCTCTGTTACTCTGCTGCTGTTATTTCACTACTGCTACTGTTATAAAACTGTTACTACTGATAAACTCTTGCGAGCAAGTCTGTTTCCAGGTGCAGCTGAATTGACAACTCAGCTGTTAAGGCTTTCAAGTATTCTTTGTCCCCCTTGTGTCGAATCAATAAATTGGGTTTACTACCCGCGAAGACTGCTGCGATCCCCTATACTTGTGGGTCATCAAGACTATTTTCTGGCGCCGTTGCCGGGGAGCATAGCTTTATTTGGAAGTTCACTTGGATTGATATTGTTCGCTGCAAATTCTCCATCATGGGTAAAACTCGCGATCCTAGAGTCGCCATATTACCATCCACTACAAGAAAAGGTACAACTCTGAGTACCTCTCGCTGCTCTTGATTCACCATCTCGTGATTGATAAACTTGTTTCACCACCACATGCTTCACATGCCGGCACTTCGCTGAATCTGAAAACTCTCATAATATTGATAATATTTCTGCTGTGCTTGATGATAGTGGTTCATTGGGATCCTTTCTAGATGCTACAATTGCTAGGTCTAGACAAATTGAAAATGCTGAAACTCCCGATGCTACTACACTCGTTAATTCACCCGAACTTGATTATTCTAGTGATGATCCCGATGAAGATTATGTGGAGCTTAATGATGATCTTATTAATAGATGCAATGCTACTCGCTGATGCAAGTAAAATTAAAAAGTTTCTCACACAATATACTGTTAGACATAAGTTATCTCCCGATCCTAAATTTGCCACATCTCCTATATGCATTAAGGATAAAGATTATGATTTTTCTCTTGATCTATCTCATATAGCTATTGTAGAGAAAGCACCCTTTTGTGGTACTGAAAAAGAAAGTGTCTGTAGAACACATGATTGAACTTTCTTCTATGAGTAGTTTGTTTTCTCGATGATATCAAGATGCGTACTTACTTTGTCGCTAAATTTTTTCCTTTCTCATTAAAGGATGATGCTAAAACTTGGTATAATAATTTGCCTCCTGGTTCTATTAAAAATCCAACTGATTTGCGTGATGTTTTCTTTCGAAAATACTTTCCTCGCTAGTGCTCAACATATTTCTTTACAGAGAATTTATAGATTTGACCAGGGAGATGAAGAGAAATTGCCTGAGGCTTGGGCAAGATTTTGTTCTCTTATCAGAGCTCGACCTGGACATGATTTAGAAAAGAATGATTTACTTGATATATTTTATAGTGGACTAACCATTGAGTCTAGGGCATATTTGGATAGTTGTGCTGGTTGTGTTTTCAGGAAAAGAACTCCGCACGAAGCTCGAAGAATTATTGGCTAAAATAGGCCGGAATCATGATGATTGGACTATGCCTGAACCAATTCCAACGCCAATATTGAAGAAGAGGGGTTTAATTAAATTGAATGATGAAGATATGAGGGAAGCCAAGAAGTCTCTCAAGGAGAAAGGTATTAAATCCGAAGATGTGAAGAATCTACCTCCCATAGAAGATATATGTGAGATAATTCCCCCTTCATCCATGATTGAGGTAAACTCCCTTCGCCGCTTTACTAGGGAAGATATTCCGTATTCAAAACCTCCTGCGCAATGCTTAGATGAGTTTGATAATTATATTGTTAAGCAAGAAAATTTTAATATGAGAGTAGAGAATCATCTAATGGAAAATTCTCAAGCTATTAGCAATTTGCATGATATTGTGGAGAGAACCTCCAATGATGTTAAGATGCTTGTTAAACATTTTCAACTGGTTCAAACTCAAATTGATCAACTCACTAAAGTGCAAAATGACTTATTACAAAATAATTCTAAAGAGAAACATGCTTATGAAGTAACAACTAGAGGTGGTGTCTCTACCCAGGATCCTCTATATCCTGAAGGGCATCCCAAAAGAATTGAACAAGATTCTCAACGCATTGAACCTAGTGCTCCTTCTAAGAAAAAGAAGAAGAAATATAAAAATGTTGTAGAATCCTCTGAACCTGTTAATGATCCTAATAGTATTTCTATTTCTGATGCTGAAACTGAAAGTGGTAATGAGCATGATAATAATAAAGATAATGATAAGAATGATGCTTCTGATAAAGAAGAGGTTGAAGATGAACCTGAAAAGCAAGATAAAAATAAAAAAAGTATACTAAAGAAGATTTTATTGCTAAGAAACATGGTAATGAAAGGGAACCTTGGGTGCAAAAGCAAATGCCTTTTCCTTCTAAGAAACTAAAATCAAAGGAAGAAGAACACTATAATAAATTTTATGATTGGATGAAACCTTTATTCTTGCAAATCCCTTTGACTGATGCTATTAAATTGCCTCCTTATTCAAAGTATATGAAAGATATTGTTACTAACAAAAGGAAAATCCCCAATGAGTAAATTTCCACTATGCTTGCTAATTACTCTTTCAATGGCAAAGTTCCAAAGAAGTTGGGCGACCCAGTATACCTACTATTCCTTGTTCTATTAAGAATAATTATGTTAAAACTGCTCTATGTGACTTAGGAGCCGGTGTTAGTGTTATGCATTTTTCTCTTTATAAGAGACTTTACTTAGATAAGTTGATACCTACTGATATATCTTTGCAAATGGCTGATAAATCTACTCGCTATTCCTGTTGGTATATGTGAGGATGTTCCTATTCAAGTTACTAATAACTGCTTGATATTAACTGATTTTGTTGTGTTGGAAATGCCCGAAGATGATAATATGTCTATTATTCTTGGGAGACCTTTTCTTAACACCGCAGGGGCTGTTATTGATTGCAATAAAGGAAAGGTTACTTTCAATGTTGATGATAAGGAGCACACCGTCTATTTCCCCAAGAGGATTGAAAAAGCATGTGGAGTTAATACTATTTATAATGTGAGAACTATCAAAGTGGGAACTATTGATTGTCCAATATATGAGCATAAAGAAGAATATCAAACTCTTGTGATTGGATCCATATCAATACAATACAAGGTAACATGATTGATTTGAGGTTTATTTCTTCTTATGCTATGTAAAATTTATTTGGTGGCAAGACTTGATCAACCTTGTTAACAAATACTTTTTATATGCATAGAGGAGGTAAACAACATCTCTTTCTTCCTCCACTTGTTTTACTTGTTGTAGCACTATTTGTTTTGCAAGATGCTTTAGTTATTTAGAAGTTTGAACCAAGTGCCACTTCATGGACACCATGGGATTGATCTCCACTTAGGCCAAAAGCCTAAGCTTGGGGGGAGGTATACCGGCATCACTCATTCTTTGCATATTATGGTTGCTGGATACTTGTACATACTTGTTTAGTTTCTTTGAGTGGTTTTCTAATGAGAGGGAGATGATATTTGGGGAAGTGCTGCCTGAAAACAGATTCTGGACTGTTACTAAAAAAATCGTGCGCACAGCCAGAACGTTATTTTGAGCTGCCAATTTTTGTGCATGTTCCCCAGGTTGTTATATAACTTTCATTAGTTGAACACTTTTCGAGCTAAGCAGCTTAAGAATTTCTTTAAAATCTATTACTGTACTGCTGTCAAGTTTTGGCAGATTTCTGCCATCTTGCTTTTCTGTGTTTCTTTTAGTTTTCCATTTCTTGTTCTTACTTTGTTTCTTTCCCAAAACACAAAAAGACCAAAAATATTTCTGTTGTTTCTCTTCACCATTTGTTTATTTTGGTTTCTTGCATTTGTTTCGCTTTATTTGCTATTGCTAGTTTGCTATAAGAAAACCCAAAAAGATTTTGCTTTGTTTGCTTGTTTCTTTTTATTCTTGTTCTCAAATTCGAAAACACCAAAAATATTTGCTGTTCTTCTTTGGTTTGTAAAGTTCATTATGAGTTCAATGGTCTTCGGTGGCTGGAGCGTGGTTTTCATTTCATATTATCCAAGCTACACAAGTGAAAGGCAATAATGACGATATTCGACAATCTGATTGTGGTGAGAGGCTGGTATGAACTCTATTTGTTTTCATTTTTGTACATATACTCATCCATGTGAGCATGCTTAGTTGGTTCATGTGAGGTATATGTCATTTAAGAAAGTCTATTAGTTCATGATTTCTCATGTTTAGCTCCAATTTATTAATATGAGTAGCATGTCATGGATGTTTGCCTGCATTGTTTTATTCATAGATAGGTACGATATTGTGGTATCCTCCTCTGAATAATTCGGTTGAATTAACTTGGCACATGCTCACGCATGCATATGACTGAACAAAAGTCAATTAAGCCTCGATGATTTACATTGCTTCAGAGTTCTTGTATCACTTTTATGCCTCAGTTAATTTATTTTGCCGCAAGCATGATTATGACAGGTCATCGCTCTCTTGATTTGTCGCTCCCTAGTCTTTTGCTAGCCTTCACTTGTACTGAGCGGGAACACTGCTCGTGCTTCCAAACCCCTGAAAACCAAGTTATTCCAAAGTGTCCACCATAAATACCTATGCATGGCATTTCAAACCATTCCAAGTAAATTCTCATGCGCTACCTTTAAACCTTCAAAATGCTTCTCAATTTGTGTTAATGTTTCATAGCTCATGAGGAAGTATGTGGTGTTTAACTTTCAACCTTGTCATTTACTCTTGACGGACTTTCATATGGACTAGTGGCACATCCGCTTATCCAATAATTTTGCAAAAAGAGTCGGCAATGGGGTTCCCAGCCCCAATTAATCAACTTTCACTAATAATTCTCTTCACATGTTTTGCTCTGATTCATCCGTAAGCAACTTAATTTTGCAAATAGACACTCCTCCATGGTATGTGATTGATGGAAGGCACCCGAGGATTCGGTTAGCCATGGCTTGTGTAAGCAAAGGTTGGGGGGAGTGTCACCCATAATAAAACTAAAATACGTGTGTAAACAAAAGAGAAGAGGGATGATCTACCTTGCTGGTAGAGATAACGTCCTTCATGGGAGCCGCTCTTGAAAGTCCGGTTGGCGAGGTAGTTGGTGTACCCATTACCATTCGTTGACAACAACAAACACCTCTCAAAACAATTTTACTCCTGTTTTAAAAATGAAAAGCTCTAGCGCATGTTAATCCCTGCTTCCCTCTGCGAAGGGTCAATCTTTTACTTTTATGTTGTGTCTCCATCCTTTCTTTGAGCACTTTCTTGAGAGCAAAACTGTCATTCTTAGTGTAATATGCTTGTCTCAAAATATGATTGATTGTGGTATAACTTTGATGCTTTTATCTTTGACAATCACTATTTCTAGTCTTTCTATGAACTTCGGAGGTGCCTGAGCATTTATGTTTTGCTGATCAAATATGGGCAAGCGAGATACCACTCTATCATACTCGTTTATGAACATTGCAATCCTGCTTATATACATGATTCATGATGCTTATTATTAATTGTTGGTACCTTTCCATGATTGATATAGCTATTAGATGATCCTATTTGCATGTATCTTATTATGAACCGCCTAAGTGTTAGCCATAGCATGAGAATATTTACATCATATGAACAAATGTGTTCGTGAAAGTTCTTTTATCGCTCAGTTGTTAACTGAATTGCTTGAGGACAAGCAATAAGCTAAGCTTGGGGGAGTTGATACGTCCAAAACGTATCTACTTTCCCGAACACTTTTGCTGTTGTTTTGCCTCTAATTTGTGTATTTTGGATGCAACTAACACGGACTAACGCTGTTTTCAGCAGAACCGTTCCGGTGTCTCGTTTTTGTGCAGAAATCCAACTTTCGGGAAAAACCTCAGAATTTATACGAAGGCCCTATTTTCCCGGAAGACTCACGGAGCCGAAGGGCAAGTCGGTGGAGGCCCGAGGGCCCCACATCCTAGGGCGGCGCGGCCCAGGAGGGGGGCGCGCGGCCCTAGCGTGTGGCCCCCTCGGCCGGCCTCCGACGCCCTCCTTCGGACTACTTATCGCCCTCGACCTAAAAGCGCACGGAGAGAAGTCGAAGTCGCCAGAAACCCTCCAGAACGCCGCCACATCGCGAAACTCCGTCTCGGGAGCCGAAGTCTCCGTTCGGCACTCCGCCGGACGGGGAATTGGAGGAGATCATCGCCGCCATCACCACCGACGCCTCTTCATCAACCAGCCATGTTTCCCCCATCCATGTGTGAGTAATTCCCCCGCTGTAGGCTGAAGGGGATGGTAGGGATTGGATGAGATTGGTCATGTAATAGTATAAGATTGTTAGGGCATAGTGCCTAGTGTCCGTATTGGTACTTTGATGATATTGTTGCAACTTGTTATGCTTAATACTTGTCACTAGGGCCCGAGTGCCATGATCTCAGATCTGAACAAGTTATTGTTTCATCATGATATTCATTGTTTATGGTCTTACCTGCAAGTTGTATACACATGTCGCTGTCCGGAACCAATGGCCCCGAAGTGACGAAATCGGGACAACCGGAGGGGATGGTAGTGATGTGAGGATCACATGTGTTCACGGAGTGTTAATGCTTTGCTCCGGTACTCTATTAAAAGGAGTACCTTAATATCCGAGAGATTCCCTTGAGGCCCGGCTGCCACCGGCTGGTAGGACAAAAGATGTTGTGCAAGTTTCTCATTGCGAGCACGTACGACTATAATTGGAACACATGCCTATTGATTGCTTTGTACTTAGACACCGTTTTATTATTATCTCGCAAATGCCCCGCTTGATTGTTACATGAGTTTCTCTCATCCATGCAACGCCCGTTATCCGTCCCCGTGCCTACAGTATTTTAATCCTGCTGTTTACTATAATCACCGCCGCTGTCTCTCGTTACTCGCTCGTCGTTATTTCACTATCGCTACTCGTTATAAAACTGCTACTATCGATAAACTCTTGCGAGCAAGTCTGTTTCCAGGTGCAGCTGAATTGACAACTCCGCTGTTAAGGCTTTCAAGTATTCTTTGTCTCCCCTTGTGTCGAATCAATAAATTGGGTTTACTACCCGCGAAGACTGCTGCGATCCCCTATACTTGTGGGTCATCATGGCTCAAGAGGATGCCGTAACGGGGGATTAAAGGCACAACTCCAGGATAGGGAAGGCATCAATGATGATTGTAACGAGTAGATGCTCTCTTCTCCTCTCTGTCCTCCGGATTTCATCCCCTCTTCTGTAACAGAATTTGAGACTAAGATCCAGCTACCTGTGCGTGATGCGAGGGCAGTGATCTAGTACCTCGCATGTGGTATCAGGAGCAGTTTTGGTCCCGAATTTTTCGTCCTCTCGGTCGCTAGATCTGTGAATTCCGTCAGTAAAGCCAGTCAAAGGGTGCGGACGGATTCTCGCAAAACACCTTGGGTGTACCCTAGATCGGTGCGACGGGAGGCTAGCTAGGCACGACGGCGTGATCCGGTCGCCTCAACCTCACTCAGCGGGTGGAGATGGCGGAGAAGTCGATGGAGGATCTCCGCAACCAGCTGACGGCCATAGTGGATGCCAACAAGGACACCGCAGAGGCGGGGCAAATCAACGCCGAGCGCATTACCTAAATCAAATCCCTGGAGAAGTTGATGCTCGTGCAGCAGGAGGGTACGAGGACAACATCTCGGATGGAGACGACACTGGATCGGGTGATCTCCGCCAACACGGCGCTGGATCGCTCGGTTGCCGACCTCCGGTAGTCGATGGAGCGGGTGGCGATGCGGTTGGCATCAGTGGAAGCCACTGCGGCCAAGCTCTCGACGAATGATTAGCCCAGCGGGCGCCGTTCTTCATACTGGACCGAGGGTGTTGGTACTGGAGAGGATCAAACCTTCGGTCGCTCCCTGGTAAGGGGTGAGCAATCTTCACCCTATGATCATGAAATTTTTGGTAGTGATGATGATGAGGATGACTTATCTTATACTGAAAATACTAAAGACACCCCACACCATAATCGTAACAATTTTGGCTCACGGTTACCCAAGTCAATTTTTCCTAAATTTCATGGAGAGAACCCCAAGTGGTGAAAGAAAAATTGTGAAAAATACTTCAAGCTGTATAGGATAGAATCTAAGTTTTAGGTAGATTTTGCTACTATGCATTTCAAAGGAAATGCAGCATTATGGCTACAAACATATGAGGCATTGTATATCATAGACAATTGGGCTGCTCTTTGTGCAGGAGTTTTCACTAAGTTCAATATGGATAAATATGGCAAAACTATAGACATTTTCTTTGCTCTTAGACAGACTAGTACTATAGATGAATATGCACACAAATTTGAAGAATTCATGCATAAAGTTCTGTTACACAACCATGCTTATAATGAGACATTCTTTGTCAGAAGATTTATAGAAGATTTATAGTAGGTTTGGAGCGTGAGATCCGCTCATCAATCAAACTGCATAATCCAAGTACATTTGATCTTTCTTTTTCCATAGCGCAAACATAGGAGGCTCAAATATTGGTCGAGGACTCTCCAACTCCACCAAACAAATATGCACTGAGAGATGCATTACGACTGAAATATAAGCAACACTCTCACCTGCCTGGCTTTTTGGGAGCACCTCCAGAGCAGAAGAAAGCAGATGGCAAAACAGTGGCTGTCATCTTCAAATTTGATTCATTGAGGGCGCAAAGAAGAGCAAAGGGTGAATGTTTAAGTGTAGAGAAAAGTATAGTCCAACCCACAAATGTCCTGATAAAGTCCAGCTTCATGTCTTAGAAGAAATTCTGGAATCACTGCAGACCAGAAGACACTGGTACATATTCATCTGACTCTGGTGCTAGTAATACTGATACTGAGGAAATGATGAAAGTTTCAGTTCAAGCAATCTCTGGTACAACTAGAAAATGAAGTATGCGTTTGCAGGGACAAGTGGGCAAGTTCACAACACTTATACCGATAGATTCAGGCAGCTCCATCACCTTCATCAGTAAGGCATTGGTTGATCGTCTAGAACATCCAATTTCCTCATTAACTCTTGCTGAAGTCATGGTTGCAGGGGGGCACTATTGACTGCACCGAATACTTTCCTGCAGTAACATGGTTTACACAAGGACACACATTCACTACTGACCTCAAGGTATTGCCATTGACTTCATATGATATAATATTGGGCATGGATTGGTTAGAAAGTCAGAACATTGGGAAAATGTGGATCAGTTGGAAAAAGAAAACAATGTGTTTCAAACATGAAGGGGCCAGGATTACACTAAGAGGTGTACAATCCAATCTCGACTCTTCTTCTGCAATATCTGTGATACGTCTCCGACGTATCGATAATTTATTATGTTCCATGCCACATTATTGATGACATCTACATGTTTTATACACATTATATGTCGTATTTATGCATTTTCCGGCACTAACCTATTAACGAGATGCCGAAGAGCCGATTGTCGTTTTCTGCTGTTTTTGGTTTCAGAAATCCTACAAAGAAAATATTCTCGGAATTGGACGAAATCAACGCCCAGGGTCCTATTTTTGCACGGAGCTTCCAGAAGACCGAGGGGGAAAGGAAGTGGGGCCACGAGGCGCCGCCACAACAGGGCGGCGCGGCCCAGGTCCTGGCCGCGCGGCCTGGTGTGTGGGGCCCTCATGTGGCCCCCCGCGTTGCCCTTCCGCCTACTTAAAGCCTTCGTCGCGAACCCCCCGCACCGAGAGCCACGATACGGAAAACCTTACGGAGACGCCGCCGCCGCCAATCCCATCTCGGGGGATTCTGGAGATCACCTCCGGCACCCTGCCGGAGAGGGGAATCATCTCCCGGAGGACTCTTCACCGCCATGGTCGCCTCCGGAGTGATGAGTGAGTAGTTCACCCCTGGACTATGGGTCCATAGCAGTAGCTAGATGGTTGTCTTCTCCTTATGTGCTTCATTGTCGGATCTTGTGAGCTGCCTAACATGATCAAGATCATCTATCTGTAATTCTATATGTTGTGTTTGTTGGGATCCGATGGATAGAGAATACTATGTTATATTGATTATCAATATATTACCTATGTGTTGTTTATGATCTTGCATGCTCTCCGTTATTAGTAGAGGCTTTGGCCAAGTTTTTACTCTTAACTCCAAGAGGGAGTATTTATGCTCGATAGTGGGTTCATGCCTCCATTAAATCTGGGACAGTGACAGAAAGTTCTAAGTTTGTGGATGTGTTGTTGCCACTAGGGATAAAACATTGATGCTATGTCCGAGGATGTAGTTATTGATTACATTACGCACCATACTTAATGCAATTGTCTGTTGTTTTGCAACTTAATATCGGAAGGGGTTCGGATGATAACCTCGAAGGTGGACTTCTTAGGCATAGATGCATGCTGGATAGCGGTCTATGTACTTTGTCGTAATGCCCAATTAAATCTCACAATATTCATCATATCATGTATGTGCATTGTTATGCCCTCTCTATTTGTCAATTGCCTGCTGTAATTTGTTCACCCAACATGCTATTTATCTTATGGGAGAGACACCTCTAGTGAACTGTGGACCCCGGTCTATTCTTTTACATCGAATACAATCTACTGCTATACTTGTTCTACTGTTTTCTGCAAACAATCATCATCCACACTATACATCTAATCCTTTGTTACAGCAAGCCGGTGAGATTGACAACCTCACTGTTTCGTTGGGGCAAAGTACTTTGGTTGTGTTGTGCAGGTTCCACGTTGGCGCCGGAATCCCTGGTGTAGCGCCGCACTACATCCCGCCTCCATCAACCTTCAACGTGCTTCTTGGCTCCTACTGGTTCGATAAACCTTGGTTTCTTACTGAGGGAAAACTTGCCGCTGTACGCATCACACCTTCCTCTTGGGGTTCCCAACGGACGCGTGTTGTACGCGTATCAAGACTGTTTTCTGGCGCCGTTGCCGGGGAGATCAAGACACGCTGCAAGGGGAGTCTCCACAATCCAATCTCTTTACTTTGTTTTTGTCTTGCTTTATTTTATTTACTACTTTGTTTGCTGCATTATATCAAAACACAAAAAAATTAGTTGCTAGCTTTACTTTATTTACTGTCTTGCACTCTATATCAAAAACACACAAAAATTAGTTACTTGCATTTGCTTTACTTATTTCAACATGTTTCCTTTTAATTTTACTGTAAAATATAATTGGAAGAGATAATATAGAAGAATTTTTCACCCATGTTAGTAAGCATGAGGATCTTAAAGATATACCCCTTGCAAAAGCTGTCCCAACTTATGAAGATGCCTCTGTTTGTTTGGTACGCATGATGGAAGCTGGATTTATTAGTCTCAACCCCATGATACAACACATGTTTCTTACACTTTCTGATATGGAGCGGGGAGAGAAGAGAGATTTTGTTCTAAAAGTCTTAGTGCGAGAATTTGCAGATATAGCTAAAGAAGCTAGAAAAGTTTTTAGTAAGCATGAAAGGCTTGGTATGATCACCGACTTTAAAAGAACACTTGAAAAAATGGATATGGATAGAATTAAGTACACTAATAATGCTAATGATGGTGGGGAGATTAAGGCACCAATACCATGTAAGCTCCCAGCAATGCATGAAGCTCTAGATAATAATTATGCTTGGCTTGTTCCTGAAAATTTGTTTGATGAGAGCAGCAAACCCAAGACTAATGAAAAGGGAGCTGATGAAACTTATGTATTCAGCATACTATGCATGGTTGAGAAAACTCCCAACACCCAAGGTAATGTCGATGCTTCATCTCTTGATAATACTTGATATACACTTTCTGCGCCTAGCTGAAAGGCGTTAAAGAAAGCGCTTATGGGAGACAACCCATGTTTTTACTACAGTATTTTTGTTTTATATTTGAGTCTTGGAAGTTGTTTACTACTGTAGCAACCTCTCCTTATCTTAGTTTTGTGCTTTGTTGTGCCAAGTAAAGTCGTTGATAGTAAGGTTCATACTAGATTTGGATTACTGCGCAGAAACAGATTTCTTTGCTGTCACGAATTTCGACCTGCCTCTCTGTAGGTAGCTCAGAAAAATATGCCAATTTACGTGCGTGATCCTCAGATATGTACGCAACTTTCAATCAATTTGGACATTTTCATTTGAGCAAGTCTGGTGCCTCAATAAAATCCATCTTTACGGACTGTTCTGTTTTGACAGATTCTGCCTTTTATTTCGCATTGCCTCTTTTGCTATGTTGGATGAATTTCTTTATTCCATTAATGTCCAGTAGCTTTATGCAATGTCCAGAAGTGTTAAAAATGATTGTGTCACCTCTGAACATGTTAATTTTTATTGTACACTAACCCTCTAATGAGTTGTTTCGAGTTTGGTGTGGAGGAAGTTTTCAAGGATCAAGAGAGGAGGATGATACAATATGATCAAGGAGAGTGAAAGCTCTAAGCTTGGGGATGCCCCGGTGGTTCACCCCTGCATATTTTAAGAAGACTCAAGCGTCTAAGCTTGGGGATGCCCAAGGCATCCCCTTCTTCATCGACAACATTATCTGGTTCCTCCCCTGAAACTATATTTTTATTCCGTCACATCTTATGTGCTTTGCTTGGAGCGTCGGTTTGTTTTTGTTTTTGTTTTGTTTGAATAAAATGGATCCTAGCATTCATTGTGTGGGAGAGAGACACGCTCCACTGTTGCATATGGACAAATATGTCCTTAGGCTTTACTCATAGTATTCATGGCGAAGGTTGAATCTTCTTCGTTAAATTGTTATATGGTTGGAATTGGGAAATGCTACATGTAGTAATTCTTCAATGTCTTGAATAATTTGATACTTGGCAATTGTTGTGCTCATGTTTAAGCTCTTGCATCATATAGTTTGCACCTATTAATGAAGAAACACCTAGAGCTTGCTAAATTTGGTTTGCATATTTGGTCTCTCTAAAGTCTAGATAATTTCTAGTATTGAGTTTTGAACAACAAGGAAGACGGTGTAGAGTCTTATAATGTTTACAATATGTCTTTTATGTGAGTTTTGCTGCACCGGTTCATCCTTGTGTTTGTTTCAAATAACCTTGCTAGCCTAAACCTTGTATCGAGAGGGAATACTTCTCATGCATCCAAATCCTTGAGCCAACCACTATGCCATTTGTGTCCACCATATCTACCTACTACATGGTATTTCTCCGCCATTCCAAAGTAAATTGCTTGAGTGCTACCTTTAACATTTCTATTCCCTACCTTTACAATATATAGCTCATGGGACAAATAGCTTAAAAACTATTGTGGTATTGAATATGTACTTATGCACTTTATCTCTTATTAAGTTGCTTGTTGTGCGATAACCATGTTTCTGGGGACGCCATCAACTATTCTTTGTTGAATATCATGTGAGTTGCTATGCATGTCCAGTCTTGTCCGAAGTAAGGGAGATCTACCACTTTAATGGTTAGAGCATGCATATTGTTAGAGAAGAACATTGGGCTGCTAACTAAAGCCATGAATCATGGTGGAAGTTTCAGTTTTGGACATATATCCTCAATCTCATATGAGAACACTAATTGTTGCTACATTCTTATGCATTAAAGAGGAGTCCATTATCTGTTGTCTATGTTGTCCCGGTATGGATGTCTAAGTTGAGATTAATCAAAAGCGAGAAATCCAAAATGCGAGCTTTCTCCTTAGACCTTTGTACAGGCGGCATGGAGGTACCCCTTTGTGACACTTGGTTAAAACATGTGTATTGCGATGATCCCGGTAGTCCAAGCTAATTAGGATAAGGTGCGGGCACTATTAGTATACTATGCATGAGGCTTGCAACTTGTAAGATATAATTTACATAATACATATGCTTTATTACTACCGTTGACAAAATTGTTTCTTGTTTTCAAAATAAAAGCTCTAGCACAAATATAGCAATCGATGCTTTCCTCTTTGAAGGACCTTTCTTTTACTTTTATGTTGAGTCAGTTCACCTATTTCTCTCCACCTCAAGAAGCAAACACTTGTGTGAACTGTGCATTGATTCCTACATACTTGCATATTGCACTTGTTATATTACTCTATGTTGACAATTATCCATGAGATATACATGTTATAAGTTGAAAACAACCGCTGAAACTTAATCTTCCTTTGTGTTGCTTCAATACCTTTACTTTGATTTATTGCTTTATGAGTTAACTCTTATGCAAGACTTATTGATGCTTGTCTTGAAAGTACTATTCATGAAAAGTCTTTGCTTTATGATTCGATTGTTTACTCATGTCATTACCATTGTTTTGATCGCTGCATTCATTACATATGTTTACAATAGTATGATCAAGGTTATGATGGCATGTCACTCCAGAAATTATCTTTGTTATCGTTTACCTGCTCGGGACGAGCAAGAACTAAGCTTGGGGATGCCGATACGTCTCCGACGTATCGATAATTTCTTATGTTCCATGCCACATTATTGATGATATCTACATGTTTTATACACATTATATGTCGTATTTATGCATTTTCCGGCACTAACCTATTAACGAGATGCCGAAGAGCCGATTCTTTGTTTCTACCGTTGTTTTGGTTTCAGAAATCCTACAAAGGAAATATTCTCGGAATTGGACGAAATCAACGCCCGGGGTCCTATTTTTGCACGGAGCTTCCAGAAGACCGAGGGGAAAAGAAGTGGGGCCACGAGGCGCCGCCACAACAGGGCGGCGCGGCCCAGGTCCTAGCCGCGCGGACCTGGTGTGTGGGGCCCTCGTGTGGCCCCCCGCGTTGCCCTTCCGCCTACTTAAAGCCTTCGTCGCGAAACCCCCAGTACCGAGAGCCACGATACGGAAAACCTTACTGAGACGCCGCCGCCGCCAATCCCATCTCGGGGGATTCGGAGATCACCTCCGGCACCCTGCCGGAGAGGGGAATCATCTCCCGGAGGACTCTTCACCGCCATGGTCACCTCCGGAGTGATGAGTGAGTAGTTCACCCCTGGACTATGGGTCCATAGCAGTAGCTAGATGGTTGTCTTCTCCTTATGTGCTTCATTGTCGGATCTTGTGAGCTGCCTAACATGATCAAGATCATCTATCCGTAATGCTATATGTTGTGTTTGTTGGGATCCGATGGATAGAGAATACTATGTTATGTTGATTATCAATCTATTACCTATGTGTTGTTTATGATCTTGCATGCTCTCCGTTATTAGTAGAGGCTCGGCCAAGTTTTTACCCTTAACTCCAAGAGGGAGTATTTATGCTCGATAGTGGGTTCATGCCTCCATTAAATCTGGGACGATGACGGAAAGTTCTAAGGTTGTGGATGTGCTTGTTGCCACTAGGGATAAAACATTGATGCTATGTCCGAGGATGTAGTTATTGATTACATTACGCACCATACTTAATGCAATTGTCCGTTGTTTTGCAACTTAATACTGGAAGGGGTTCGGATGATAACCCGAAGGTGGACTTTTTAGGCATAGATGCATGTCTGGATAGCGGTCTATGTACTTTGTCGTAATGCCCAATTAAATCTCACAATATTCATCATATCATGTATGTGCATTGTTATGCCCTCTCTATTTGTCAATTGCCCGACTGTAATTTGTTCACCCAACATGCTATTTATCTTATGGGAGAGACACCTCTAGTGAACTGTGGACCCCGGTCCATTCTTTTACATCGAATACAATCTCTTGCCAATACTTGTTCTCTGTTTTCTCGCAAACAATCATCATCCACACTATACATCTAATCCTTTGTTACAGCAAGCCGGTGAGATTGACAACCTCCCTGTTTCGTTGGGGCAAAGTACTTTGGTTGTGTTGTGCAGGTTCCACGTTGGCGCCGGAATCCCTGGTGTTGCGCCGCACTACATCCCGCCGCCATCAACCTTCAACGTGCTTCTTGGCTCCTATCTGGTTCGATAAACCTTGGTTTCTTACTGAGGGAAAACTTGCTGTTGTACGCATCACACCTTCCTCTTGGGGTTCCCAATGGACGCGTGCTGTACGTGTATCAATCCGCTTCAACATTCAGAGGCTGGGTGAATAGTGGAGAGGTGTGCCAAGTTATTGAGCTGCTCCCTATTTAAGACACAACAAAAGAACACAATAGAGACACATCTGCTACAGAAACACAAGTACCTGCATCTGTTCAACAGTTGTTACACCAATATAAAGTGTTGTTTCAAGAGCCACAAACCCTACCTCCGCATAGAACATTTGAGTACAACATTCCACTAATGCCAGGCACAAAACCCATCAATGTGAAGCCATATAGATATGCCCCTCATCAAAAGACAGAAATTGAACGGCAAATAAAAGAAATGATGGACAAGGGACTGATCCAATTGAGCAATAGTCCTTTCGCCTCTCCGATCTTATTGGTTAGAAAAAGGACGGCACCGGGAGGTTTTGTGTTGACTACACGGCATGAATAGCATCACAACAAAAAAACAAATACCCTATGCCAGTGGTTGATGAATTACTGGATGAGTTAGTCTGGTTCTCAATGGTTCATTGATTTACGACCATGGTACCACCGGATTAGGTTGGTGCCAACGAGAGGAGCACAAGACGGCTTTCAAGACACATATGGGACTATATGAGTTCAAGGTCATGCCATTCGGCCTAACAAATGCACTAGCTACATTTCAATCAACCATGAACTCTATTTTCTCGCATTTGATCAGGAAATGTTTATTGGTCTTCATGGATGATATTTTGGTATACAACCCAAGCATAAAGGACCATGTGTCTCACTTGAACCAAGTGTTCAGTCTACTGCACCAGCATCAGTTGTCCATAAAGCACAGTAAATGCTCATTTTCTCAGCAAAGCCTTGAGTACCTTGGCCATGTAATCAGCAACCAAGGTGTAGCCAC
>NC_061511.1:143432417-143636113 GCF_022539505.1 Lolium rigidum | reverse complement strand
CGATAAACTCTTGCGAGCAAGTCTGTTTCCAGGTGCAGCTGAATTGACAACTCCGCTGTTAAGGCTTTCAAGTATTCTTTGTCTCCCCTTGTGTCGAATCAATAAATTGGGTAATACTTCCCTCGAAGACTGTTGCGATCCCCTATACTTGTGGGTCATCAAAGATCCCGGAGATGATCATGATCACAATGTAGGAGATCCTAGACCTGATGATGAGGAAGATCAAGATGGAGGTCATCATGACGATCATGAAGATGAAGATGATGGATCATCGTCGATGGACTGGGTGCAGGACCCTTATCTTCAAGAGCTGCTTCTCAAGCAGACGAGCAACGCATGAGCTGCCGCCCGAGAGAAAGCCAAGATGGATCAACTGGAGGTAGACGCGGTTACTCCATTGTATGAAGGATGCAGGCCGGAGGATACCCGCCTGAAAGTAACGCTCATGGCTCCGGAGATGAAGGTAAAGCACAAAATGACTGACACATCCTTCAACGGCAACATGTCATTCTGGCACGAACATCTTCCCAAAGGTAACACGTGCCCGACTAGTATCGACGAGGCCAAGAAAATCGTGTGTCCTCTGGATTTACCGCACGTGAAATACCATGTGTGCTTAAACGATTGCATCATTTATCGGGACGAGCACGCGGAGTGTACCATATGTCCGGAGTGCGGCGTCAGTCGGTACAAGAAGGGGAATAAAGCTCCTCGGAGGGTGGTCTGGTACTTTCCGATCACTCCTCGTCTGCAGCGGTATTTCGCGGATCCTAAGCAAGCAAAGCTAATGCGCTGGCACGCGGAGATGAGGAAGGGAGAAGATGACGCAGATGATCCGAAGAAAAAGGAAAAGGGCAGGATGTTGAGACACCCTTCGGATGCTAGCCAGTGGAATGCGTTGAACCTCGAGTACCCAGAATTTGGGGACGATCCTAGAACATCAGGCTGGGCGCGAGCACCGATGGAGTCAATCCGTTTGGCAGCCAGAGCAGCACGCATAGCACCTGGCCCGTGTTTGTGTGGATGTACAACCTCCCCCTGGTTGTGCATGAAGAGGAAGTACATTCAAATGAGTATGCTAATTGAAGGGCCGAAACAACCAGGGAACGACATCAATCCGTATATGGGGCTTCTGAAAGAGGAGCTAGCCACGCTATGGGACGCGCCTGCCAATACGTGGGACGCCGCCGCGGAAGAATATTTCCCTATGAGAGCCGCGCTGCTCACGACGGTGCACGACTTTCTCGGTTACGGATATGTCGCGTGGCAGGTGGTCCATGGATTCAATGCATGCGTCAGGTGCATGGATGACACAACGTGCCGCCAGCTAGATAGAGATCTCGGGTCCTCGAAAACGGTGTTCATGGGACATCGAAGGTGGCTTCGCGACGACGACCCATGGAGGAAACGCAAGGATCTGTTCGATGGTCAAGACGAACCCCAAAGACGGCCACGTACGAGAAGCGGCGAGCAAATAGATGAGCTATTGAAAAATTGGAAAGAGTGCCCACCGCCGGGAAAGAAGCGAAAGGCGCCGGAGCTGTTGCTTAAGGTATGGAAGACGAGGTCTGTTTTCTGGGACTTGCCGTACTGGAAGATCCTACGTGTGCCTCACAGTCTTGATGTCATGCACATCACGAAGAACGTGTGCGAGAGTCTGCTTGGTACCCTCCTCAACATGCCAGAGAGGACCAAAGATGGGCCGAAAGCAAGGTACGACTTGCTATCAATTGGGATCAGGGAGGAGCTTCACGCGGGACGCCCTAATGATGATGATGATGATGATGACGATGACGATGATGAGGCGGAGGACATGCAAAGTCGTCGCAAGGGCAAAAAGGCCAAGAAGATCGAATATTACTGCCCCCCGCGTGCTTCACTCTAAGTCAGAAGGAGATCGAGCAGTTTTTTGAGTGTCTCTTAGGAGTAAAACTTCCTTACGGATAAGCGGGGAAGATAAGCAGGTACCTAGACAAAGCAAAGCAGAGCTTCAGCGGGATGAAGTCTCACGACTGTCACGTGCTGATGACACAGATACTTCCGGTTGCAATCCATGGGATCATGGACGCGCACGTCCGTGAAACGCTTTTTGGCCCTATGCAACTTTTTCGACGTCATCTCTCAGAAGTCTGTTGGCATGAGGCAACTTAGAAGGCTACAGGAAGAGATCGTGGTGATACTGTGCGAGCTTGAGATGTACTTCCCGCCCGCATTTTTCGATGTTATGGTGCATCTGCTGGTACATATCGTGGACGATATCATCCAACTGGGGCCGACGTTCCTGCACAGCATGATGTCGTTCGAAAGGATGAATGGTGTCATCAAAGGGTACGTTCGCAACAGGGCACGTCCAGACGGAAGCATAGCCAAGGGCTTTCTGACCGAAGAGTGCATCTCCTTCTGCACGAGTTATCTAGAAATCGAGAATCCCGTCGGTCTGCCCATAAACAGGCACCTCGGGAAGCTCGCTGGATGGGGTCACCGCGAGGGTAGCCGCGAAATGCATGTCGACTTTAAGGGTCGAATCGCCGACTTTGAAAGAGCGAACCTAGTCGCGCTACAACACATAGACATGGTCGGTCCTTGGGTGGTAGAGCACAAAACCTTCATCGCCACGACGTACAATGATCAGGGCCAACAGAGGACGGACGGAGATATAATCAAAGAGCACAACTCAACCTTCATGCGGTGGTTCAAGGACAAGATGATGACGTACCCTATAGACGAGGATTCTTCTGCGGAAGAAAAACTCATATTCGCCTTGTCACAGGGCGCGAACACAACCTGATGACATTTCAGGCGTATGATATCATAGGCTACACATTCTACACCGAGGAAAAGGACATGAAGAGCGATTATCAGAACTCCGGGGTAACGATGGAATCCTACACCGGTGACATCAAGTAGAGATACTAAGGAAAGATCGAGGAAATCTGGGAGCTTAGCTACGCCGGAGAGAATGTGCCGATGTTCCGTGTCAGGTGGGCCAAGAACGTCGTAAAAGAAGACCGACATTTCACCACCATGGTTATACCCGAAGCCAAATCCAAGACAGCGAGCGCAAAGGTCACTACGAAATATGAGCCATGGGTACTAGCTTCCCAAGTGGACCAATGCTTCTTCGTTACCGACCCGCAAAAGCCCAGCCGTGTTGTCGTGAGGAGAGGCAAAATGAGCATCATCAGAATGGATGGATCCGCCAACGAGCTAGACTTCGACCAGTACGGCGATCCGAAGATGGAAGATGATGACAACGATGATGAAGAACCATACACAACAAGAAGAAGCAGGACCACCCTACCTAAAGGCCGTCTATTCAAGAGAAGAAGTCTAGGAGTTCCGGGGCTAAATTATTCAACCGCGAGAAAGAAGGGCAAGAAGATTGTGAAAAGATAATTATGTATCATTTTCTTGTATGAATAATGGATGTCATATTGTTAATCTACACATTGTACCGATCAAAATAGACATATAACTTATATTTTTGGATATTTTCTAGATTCTATAGTATTTTAAATATTCTACATAATTATAATTATTTATGCCTTTTATTTTGGTGTATTATGCTATTTTGGATGTTTATTATAGTGTTAAATGAATTTAAAAAGAAAAGAAACTTTTTTTGGGGCCGCCAGGGTTCGAACCTGGCCGGCTGGGTTTGGCACAAACCAACCAGGGACAGAGCCAGTGTGGTACAGATTGGAATATGTCAAATCCCCCCGCGTTAGTCTTTTGACCTAGACATGAAGTGGTAGTGGCGCACCCCTAGAGGTGTGCCATTGTTAAGCCTCATAGTGGCGCACCACAAGAGGTGCGCTATTGCTAAGGGTGTCTGGGACTTAGCCAAAAATCCCCCGGCCGTCTCGACCATTTCCCATTCCCCAACCTCTCTCGATCTTGATCCACCGGCGCCTCTCTCGATCTCGATCCACCGGCGCCTCTCTCCACCGGCGCCCCCTGAGCGATGCCACCTCCCACCGGCGCCCCCTGAGCAACGCCACCTCCCACCGGCGGCCGCCACCCCTCCCCTGAGCAGGCGCCACCACTTCTCACGCGAGCGACCATCGCGCAGGTACGTCCCCCTCGATTCACCTCCCCGCCGGCGGTCGCCTCCGCCCTCGATTCTCATCCGCTTTGCCGCCACGCAGATCCTCTGCCTCGAGCCCTCACCGCCACGCCCCCGCAGTACTCGCCGCGCCCGGAGCAAGAGCAGCACGCCGCCACGCCGCGGAGCAGGATCACGAGGAGCACTCCGCCACGCCCTCGCCACGTCGCGGAGCCGGAGCAGGAGGAGCACGCTGCCATGCCCTCGACAGCTGACGCCGCAGCAGATGATCGACGCCGCGCATCCTTCCAAGGTATCCCGACTCCTCCTCCTCCTCAGTTGATTTCTGCTGCTACTCAGTTCCTTGCTAGGGTTGCTTGCTGCTGCCATGTCCCTGCTGCTTCTGCTAGCTAGGTGCTCCCCTTTGCTTGCTTGCTTGCTGCTAGAGTCAATCATGCATTTTGGGAAATTAAAATCTTTCTTGCTTTGCTGCTGCTAGCTAGGTGCTCCCCTTCGCTTCTGCTCAGTTCCTTGCTTGCTTGCTGCTAGAGTCAATGCTTGACTGATTGACCATACGGTTTTGTTCAAATTAAAATGGCATGCCCTATTTATGTAGTCATCCAACTCTGCACTTTTATTAATCCTAGCTACCATGTTAGTTTTTAGTTTACTGGATGAAAGTTTGATGTTCTTGCTGCATATGTGTATCATTTAAATACACACCTTATATTATTTTAAATTGGAGCAATAGTAGATATCTAGTGATTTTAAGCTACTGACTATTATGTATCTGATATTGCATACTCTATTTGGAAAATAACATGGAAACTAAAAAAGAATTAGTAGTTACTATTAAATGAAGAAGAAGCATGGCACTATTAGCACCAGCACTCCTACTGCTGTTAAGCTAGTATATTATTGCTAGGTTGCTTGCTTGCTGCTGCTGCTAGGTTGCTTGCTTGCTGCTGCTATGTGCTTGCTAGGTTGCTTGCTTGCTGCTGCTGCTAGGTTGCTTGCTTGCTGCTGCTGCTAGGGCTGTAAAATTGGGTATTTTTTGCTTGCTGCTGCTAGGTTGTTAGGTTGCTGTTAGTTGCTAGGTTGTTAGTTGCTAGGTTCATTGCTGCTGCTGCTAGGTTCTTAAAGTTCACATTTTATACTGATTTGTTACTGATTTTTTCCATTCATTTAATAGTTCAAATGCATATAATTTGGGATCAGAGTGAAGGGCTGACCCTCACAGTGTTCATTTTGATGTTTACATCACTAGTTGTTGCACGCCGCCCTGACCGCCACGCGCACCTTGGAGCAGCAGCTGGAGAAGCACGCCGCGCTACCCTCGACCGCTGACGCCGCCGCAGAGGACCGCCGCCGCATCCTCCAAGGTAGCCCTCGATGCCCCCTCCTCCTCCTCCTCATCCTCCATCCTCCTCGGTGTCATGGTGTTTTTGTTGCTGCTGTAAATAGTAGGGCTTTTTAGTTACTGGTTTGATGGACTCGATAGAATAGAGAGAAGTTTTAGTCTAGAGACGTGGCTTCTGAATTTTTTATTTAGTTGCTGGTTTGATGGAATGGACATAAGGAAGAGTAGTTTCAGTCTAGAGAGGTGGCTTCTGAATTTGTGCAGCTATCTATCAAGATGCTTAGTTTCACAGTATGTACTGAGTGCATATTCAGTTTGTCCTAGGAGTTTACTTGCATAGTTTACAAGGTTGCTGTCAGCTTGGGCATTGGTGTACTTTTGGTAAATTGTAACTAATGTGCTGATTACCTGAGTGATATATTTATCCATTGTTTTTGTGGAGTAGCACCTGGAGAAGCACTTAGTGCATTTTATTGTTGATGCTGCTGCTAGCTGATGCTGCTGCTGCTAGCTGGTGCTGTTGCTAGCTGATGCTGCTGCTGCTAGCACCTGGAGAAGCACTTAGTGCATTTTGTTGTTGCTACTGCTGCTAGCATTTTGTTGCTGGTTTGTATATGGTGGTGTCAACATTTCTGCCGTGTGTATATGGTGTCATATTCTTGTGCAGGGATCAACTGAGTTGCCCATTATCGCTGAAATGTTGATTCATTTCCGTTTTGGCAAAAATGGGGCACTCCTAGGTCCATAAATTAGCATAGGTCATGCCCAATTTTTCCGTGAAATTTTGCGCTAACTTTATGCATTTTTTCCTACTTCGTTCGAACATTGTCAACAACGAAGAGGCTAGCGGCAGCGGCAGCAAGCCATTCTGGATGCTAACCGATGAAATGGAGGTGATGGAGTCACAACCTCGCCGCGACGACGGCGAGGATGATGGCACCGATCAAGAGTACCGAGCGGATGATGCCGCCGAGGATGACACCACTGATGGTGCCGCCGAGGATGACAACACGGATGGCGGCGAACACATGGGCGGCAGCGAACACATGGACGACGGCGAACCGAAGAAGCAACGGAGGGAGCGTCGCCCGAATGTGCTCAGCACCGTGAAGCAGGCATTCACCAAAGTGGACGCCAGTGGGCATCCAACGGCGCCCCTGAATTAGTCAAAGGGTACGCAGCCCAACTCGGGTGCATCCTCCGGAGCACGGTCTCGATAAACACCGAGAACCTCAGGCATCCTGACCGAGCGAATTTGCGATCCCTCCTCTTCACGAAGCTGCACGAACGATACGAGTTCCCGGTGGACTGCTCAGAAAAATGTCTCATGCGGAACAAAGTGCACAATGCCGCCTTCACGAAGATGAGCACCGCCCTCGCTAGTTGGAGGAACCGAGTGAAGAAAATGATTCAGAAGGGTGAGAGTTACGAGAAGATCAAGGAGTCAAATCCTTCGATCACCGAGAAAGACTACGCTGATTTCAAGATCAAGTGCGAGAGCGAGTCAACGTCGGATTCTAGTCAGTGGGGGAAGGACATGCGAAAACTGAACTTAGGCACCCACAAACTTGGTCCTGGCGGTTTTAGGGTGGCGCAACCGAAATGGGATGCCGCGGATGAGGAGCGTGTGAAGAACGGCCTCGAGCCCCTCTTCTCGCAATACAAAAACAAGCAAACCAGGAACTTTCTCCTGGCCCGGTACCGTATTGACCCGAAAACAAAGGAGCTCACCACCACTCCGGAGGTGAAGCAGTTTGAGGCTCTTCTGGTAAGGAATGCACCCGCTTAATTAGCTCCTTTATGGTTGCATTCTAATTGATGAATCCAAATTTCTAAATGGTTCATGCTTGTTCCTCCCGTAGGCTAAGGAGGTTGCTGCGGAAAGTGAAAAGGAAGCTGACATCAGTAGCGGCGCGGGGTCCACGAGCTCCTCGCAGTGTGCCCCTTGGAACACCACTTTAAATAGGGCTTTGAATGCCCACAAGAAGAGGGATCCATTGAGTAAGCCGACGTTGGCTGGTCGTGTGGTCGGCGAAGGATGCTCTATGAAATGGTAGGATTACTATAAGTCGAGGAAAAGGGAGAAAAAGGCCACCATCGATGAGAAGGAGGTCGCACATCTCAAGGCACAAGTTGCGCAAATCCCGACATTGGTCGAGGAGCAAGTGCGGCAACAAGTGCAACATATCGTGGAGACCCAACAGAGGACGCAACGACGGCAAGTGGAGGACCAAGTGGGAACGACGCTTAGCTCCATCATCCCTACCTTGGTTGCCGGTCTGGACGCGTGGTATAGGGGAGGAAAAAGGGGCCTCCCCGGTTCCCGGTTTCACGGGCAGCAACTCGCACAACGTGGAGCCATCGGTGAGTCCGCAGGCGGCAACAATGGTGTCTCCGGCGGCGCCAACATTGGTGGCTCCGGCGGCGCCAACATTGGTGGCTCCGGCGGCGCCAACCTTGGTGGCTCCCGCGGCGCCAACCTTGGTGTCTCCCGCGGCGCCATTACTTCAGCTCAATGCACACGTCGCTGCGGATAATACGCCGCCCGGCACCGCGCCAACAAGCGGCCACTCCATCAGTTGCACGCCCGCCGCCGCCGGTGCCTCGACCTTAGTCGAGCTGGACGCCATCACGGTAACCAACCCTCGGCCGATGACTTCCATATCCTTGCCTTTGACTAGCTAGCCATCCCTAATGCCGTACATGTTTTCTGCAGGGCGGCGCCGCCGCCGTCCCATGCACTCTCCTGCATTTTGTGAACGGCGAGTTGATCGATGTTGCCAAGGCCAAAATCGTTCAATCGAGCAACCTCCAGTTACACGGTGTACCCATGGCACCCGACGTGTATAGGATTGAACTGGTTCGGGTGCTTAGTGGCTACGATGATGTGCTACCTCCCTTTCAACCCCATGGTGCCGACGAAGATGAGGTCCTTACCCTCCACCAATGCTTCAATTGGTCCATGGTTTGGCCAAAGAGCCAGATTCGTTTGGGGGCGAGGGACACCACCCCACAGACAACACCCCCAGCCGTGCCGGCGCCAAGCCATGGCAAGACCACCCCAACGGTGCCGCCATCAGCCGACGAGGACATGCAGATGGCACAGGATCCGAACGATGGTCCGGACGAGGACAGTACGTTTGCCAACCTTGACTGCAACTTCGATTTTGCGATGGACTATGATCTCACTAGCCAACCCTCTCAATTAAGCTGCCGCCGAGGGGAAAACCTATTGCAACAAGCGGCGCCTATTCTGTTCTCAGGAGACGCCTCCAGCTGCCGACTTCACCGAGACTCAGCCCGATAGCCGAGGTGAGAAGTGTTATCAGTCCTAACACACTGAAGAAGGCTTGCGAAGAGGAGAATGCAGTCCCACTAAATACGAAGCCGAAGGGACGGAAAAGAAAGAAGAAGGACGACAAGTCTGCCAGCCAGCCGACACCTATCCGTGCTCAGGACGGGCCACCAGTGCCCAAAAATATCGAGTCGAGGGTGCATGTGTCGGGTGAGCGGATGCTAATTAAAAGATTGTACGATGCTGCACCCGGTCCTATGTGAT
Organism: Lolium rigidum; assembly: GCF_022539505.1. Taxonomy (NCBI): domain Eukaryota; kingdom Viridiplantae; phylum Streptophyta; class Magnoliopsida; order Poales; family Poaceae; genus Lolium; species Lolium rigidum. The sequence goes on along the minus strand of NC_061511.1, from coordinate 143,627,149 downwards.
CTCTGGTTGACGGTATTCAGTTTATGGAGGAGCGGCGTATCAGGGAGAAAGATAATGGATACCCGGTGTATATTGCCAAGGTGCCCTCGGGCCATGGCTTTGTCGATAGTGGCTTCGCGGAGCAAATCTTCCAGCGGTATGATGACATCTTTGCCATGTTGAACAGTTATCCGCTGCACTACACCTTCATTCGCCCATACTCGCTCAGCAAGGCGATGCGGATCATTAGAGACAGCACCCCGGGCATCGCGATAGCCGACCCCTTCTACATGCGTGTCGTCCACTTGGCCACCGCCGGAGACCGGGCAGTCGCGAGTGAATACCTCAAAGGCTTCTTTCTAGCGAACCAGAAGAAGTATAACCTCCTCCTGCCTGTATTTCCCGAGTAAGTCACCCCCTCACCGTACCGGTCTTAACTCATGATTTTTTTAGATTTCAATCGTCATGTTCTTAAACATTATGTGTTATACGCAGAGACAATACCTGCACACTCATCTCCATAACCCCGAAACATTCCATGGCCACATACTTCGATGCGGACGGTAAGTCAAGCACGGACTACACGAATGTCAAGGCCGTACTTGATGATGCTCTCAATGGCTACGTCAAAGCGAAAGGACACATGGAGAGGCCAAATGCTAGGTACGGGAAGCATGTGTTCAAGTACCAAACAAAGTTCCCCTGCGTCAAGAAGCCGCCTTCTAGTAAGAAGGATGCCTACTACGCCCTCTATCACATGGATAAGTTCATACGGGACCAGCAGCAGCTTACGCTACCTGAGCATCTCAGAGACTGGGCCAACAAATTGTCGCGGGTCCGTGACGACGGCATCAAGCAAGACTTCTTCCGCATCCAAGTAGAGTTTTGTGAAATCATCTATCAAGATGTCATTAGAAGCGCGGGGGAGTTCTACGCCGGCTATCAGCCGTCAAACAGTGACATAGACACAATGCTCCAAATGCAGGGTGACGACTACCGCTCATGGATGTGCTTGAAGAAAGGCGGCGGTTTTATCCACGCTCCGAGTAGAAAGTCTTGATGTGCGAGCCTAGTTATGTAGTTGTGAACTAAAGACGAGCTTGTGTTGTAATAAACTTTATCCAGCACTTTACTTGCATGTTTGTTTAATTAGTTTCGACGGTCGTTGAACTTATATGTAATCGATGCTATTTATTACTAGTTCAGCTATGTTTGTGAACTTATATATATGGCTCTATCGTTTTCCGCACTTGATTTGGCCGTTAATTTTGTTTTCATATGCTGATGATTAGAATGGTTGGTCACCTGTACACTCGGGGGTGGAGCAAGCGAGCCTGGTGTGATGGCACAAATATCAATCTCTTGTGCATCCTATCTGGCCTCGCTTAGTCCATCCCTGAATGTTAATATTTGTTTTGACCGACAAAGTATGAGGCATATGCTATTTAGTTGATACCACTTGGCTCTTTCTTCCATTTTAGTGCCGATGATTAGAATGTTCGGTCAACTGTACACTCCGGGGTGACGCCAGTGAGCCTGGTGTGATGGCACAAATATCAATCTCTTGTGCATCCTACCTGGCCTCACTGACGCCATCCCGGAATGTTCATATTTGTTTCGACCAACAATGTATGAGGCATTCCATTTAGTTCATACTAGCTACTTGTCTCTTATTTGAGTTGGCACTTATTATGATTAGAATGTCTGGTCACTTGTACACTCTGGGGTGGGGCCAGCGAGCGTGGTGTGATGGCACAAATATCAATCTCTTGTGCATCCTACCTGGCCTCGCTGACCCCATCCCTGAATGTTAATATTTGTTTCGACCAACAAAGTATGAGGTATTCCATTTAGTTCATACTAGCTACTTATCTCTTATTTGAGTTGGCACTTCTTGATTGCATTGGCCTTTCTTCCATTTTAGTGCCGATGATTAAATTTTGTGGTCACTACACTTAGGGGAGGCGCTAGCGAGCCTGGTGCGATGGCACAAATATCAATATTTTGTGCATCCTACTTGGCTTCGCTAATGCCTTCCCTAAATGTTAATATTTGTTTGGACCAACAATGTACGAGGCCCTTGTCATTCCATTTGCTTTGGTATTTCAAAATGCCGATGATTATAATGTTTGGTCACCTGTACACTCGGGGGAGGGGCTAGTGAACCTGGTGCGATGACAAAAATATCAATGTCTTGTGCATCCTACTTGGTTTCACTAACCCCTTCCCTGAATGTAAATATTTGTTCCGACCAACAATGTATGAGGCCCTTCTCATTGCATTTGCTTTGATATTTCAAATGCCGATGATTAGAATGTTCGGTCACTACACTCCGGGGAGGGCCAAGTGAACCTGGTGCGATGACACAAGTATCAATCACTTGTGCATCCTACTTGGTTTCACTTACCCCTTCTCGGAATGTTAATATTTGTTCCAACCAACAATGTATGAGGCCCTTGTCATTCCATTTGCTTTTAGTTCATACTACTTGGATCATTTTTGAGTTTGCTCTTATTCGCTGCAAACATCTATGAGTGTGCACTAATGTTTCTTTGGTTTGTGCATATGTGCAGATATGACGTGGTATGTTTCATTGCCACTATTAGAAGGATATGCCATATAATTGTTACTACCAAAATTATTCCTATAAGCATTGTTGTTGAAATTGTTATTTTTAATGAAGTTTACATCAACATGCTCTTCTTGAGCAACCAAAGAAGCTAACGAAATATTATTTGGATCAACATGAGCTTTACCATTAACAAGCATATACATAATAGTATCAATCTTATCACTCAAAGAAGAGGTTTCTTCAACAGAATTTACCTTCTCACCTTGTGGAGCTCTCTCGGTGTGGCATTCAGAATAATTTATCATCATATCATCAAGTAGTTTTGTTGCAGCCGCCAAAGTAATGGACATAAAGGTACCTCTAGCAGCTGAATCCAGAAGGTTTCTTGAAGAAAAATTCAGTCCTGCATAAAAAGTTTGGATGATCATCCAAGTAGTCAGTCCATGAGTGGGACAATTCTTTACCAAATATTTCATTCTTTCCCAAGCTTGAGCAACATGTTCATTATCAAATTGTCTAAATTTCACTATGTAACTTCTCAAAGATATTAGCAGGAGGATAATATTTTCCAATAAAAGCATATTCGCATTTAACCCAAGAATCAATACTATTTCTAGGCAAAGATAGCAACCAATTTTTAGCTCTCCCTCTCAAAGAGAAAGGAAACAATTTCAGTTTTATAATGTCACCATCTACATCCTTATACTTTTGCATCTCACAAAGTTCAACAAAATTATTAAGGTGAGAAACATCATCTTCAGTACTAACACCAGAAAATTGCTGTTTCATAACAAGATTTAACAAAGCAGGTTTAATTTCATAGAAAGCTGCTTCAGGAGCAGGTGGAGCAATAGGTGTACAAATAAAATCATTGTTGTTTGTGCTAGTAAAGTCACACAACTTAGTATTTTTTAGCAGAACCCATTTTAGCAAAATTAAAATAGAGCAATAGAAATAATAGCTATAATAAAAACTATTTTATTTGTGTTTTTGATATAAAGAAGCAAACAAGAGAAAGTAAAGTAAACTAAGCAAAACTATAACAAAGTAAAGAGATTGGAGATGAGATACTCCCCTTGCAGAAAATCCTCTTTCTCCCCAGCAACGGTGCTAGAAAATAGTCTTGATGGTGCTTATTGTAGCATAGACTTCACACTGTTGGGGAACCCCAAGAGGAAGGTATGATGAGCACATCATCAAGTTTTCCCTCAGTAAGAAAACAAGGTTTAATCGACCAGTAGGAGAAAGGCGTGACTTCTGAAGGTGTTGCTATCTAACTTGTGGCAGGGCGCATTACCGGTGTCAGCAACAACGTGGAACCTGCACACAACACAACCAAAATACTTTGCCCCAACTTATAGTGAGGTTGTCAATCTCACCGGTTTTGCTGAACACAAAGGATTAAACGTATCGAGTGGAAAGGGATATTTGAAGTGGAATTAAAGAGAACATTGCTTTCAGAAAGTAAACTGAGCATGATTGCAGTAGATGAATTTATTCGTGTAAAAGAAAGGACCGGGGTCCACAGTTCACTAGAGGTGTCTCTCCATGAAGATAAATAACATGCTGGGTGAACAAATTACAGTTGGGAAATTGACAGAATAAAGACCATACATGACAAGATGATTACTATGAGATTCGTTTGGGAATTACAACATAATACATAGAACGTAATCCAACTGCGTCTATGACTAACAATCCACCTTCCGGTTATCGTCTGAACCCCTTCGAGTATTAAGTTGCAAGCAACATATTATCGCATTAAGCAATGTATGTAAAGTAAGCAATAGAACTGCCCTTGGATAAAACATTGTTGTTTTCTCCCTAGTAGCAACAGCACATCTACAATCTTAGAAGTTATTGTCACTCTTCCAGAAAACTAGAGGCATGAACCTACTATCGAGCATAAATACTCCCTCTTGGAGTCACACGCATTTACCTGGCCAGAGTATCTACTAGCAACGGAGAGCATGCAAGATCACAAATAATATATGACAAGAATATATAATCGATCTCAACATAGTATTCAATATTCATCGGATCCCAACAAACACAACATGTAGCATTACATAAGGATGATCTTGATCATCTTAGGCAGCTCACAAGATCTAAACATGAGGCACAAATCAGAGAAAACAACCATCTAGCTAATGCTATGGACCCATAGTCCAGGGATGAACTACTCAGGCATCACTTCGGAGGCGGGCGTGGCGATGTAGAGGCCTCCGACGATGATCTCCCCCTCCGGCAGGGTGCCGGGAAGAGCTTCAGAATCCTCCCGAGCTGTACATGAGTATGGAGAAATATTCATTCAGCAGGTGAACGACCTATATCAAGTCTGATGTGTTGTGCATACGAATATAAAAGAAACTGAACCCAACCAAAAAAGCCTTCCTCAATTTGGAAGAACTCGGAGAACTCAACACCACAGAACACAGGACGCATAGTGGCAATCGTTGATGATGTTGAGTCGAACGGCAATCTATCATGTGTCTCGGAAACTACTGCCGAATAGCATGGAGACGCACGTACACATACCCCCGAGGCCCAGACTGCTCCCCACATTTGTAATCCGTAATAATCACCAAACAATTTTTCATATAAGTTGATAACGAACCAAGTCGAGAGACTCAACAGATCCACATATGCAATGGCTGGGCGTGGTGTGAATCAAGGGGACGCGGTCAGAGCATCGGCGGTGGCGCCTAGCTTCTCGGCCCGCCTTTTCCACCCATGCTCCCCGAGCCAGCGACAACAATTTGGTTGTTGCACGAGATATTGTCCTCTTAGATTGATCTTCAGCAACATCATCTCACTAACAAACACTGCGACTTAACAAAGACCAAAGTTGTTATACTTATATATATAACTATTATAGCTTGCTGCAAATTCAGAAATTCGGGTGTAAAAGGGACATTGCATAGGTTTGGGTGATCTCATTATTACTCTGACAAAATGTGTATGCCTGGCCATTCGCACGAAAAAACGATGTTATTGTGATTAATTTCAGAATATATAAGTAACCAAAAAACACTCAAAACATAAACCACATAATTTTCTTCTCTACTTCATGGTTTGTGTATCCTCTTCACAATCTTTCGCTTTTGCCCAGCACTCACTTCCAAAATCATAGAAGTGAACGCCATTTAGAAAACAATAATTTTCTTGCCAAGCTCAATATGGATGATACCTATCATCCTATCCTCAAGAGGAGCAAACCACAAACAGAGCCGGATGTTATAATAAATGATCACTTGAGTGCAGAATGTGTACCATAGTTTAATGAAACGCGATATCTTATGTAGAATACTCCCATTCAACCAATTGTCAAGAGCTTTCCCATCAATACATTTCTCAGTCCCATCAACTCCTTGCAGAAGCTACAAAATAATTGTAGTACGACTCCACGCAGTTCCTTCACATTAAGATATGGCTCACTTATGTTCAGGCTGCACATATTTGCCGTGACGATACAATTAAGTCATGTGTAAGTAAGCACCAAGGATTTTCTGCAAAGAATTTTTACGATAATTTACTTTCGATATACGACCATACCACTCAATTAAGTTGAACACAAGATCAATTGATACAATTCTTATTCAGCAACACGAATAACAAAAGGCATAATACTGAAGTAGCATTCATGGTAAAGAAAACCAACAGAGAGGCATTCACCTGTGCCTGGACTTTCAACTGCTGCAAAGCGTGTCCATGTGTAATTGGCCAATCTGAGGTCGGTAGTGAATCTCAAGCACATCTATCTATGATGTCCAGGAATCAAATAGTTAGTTTGCCAAAATAATGTATAGCGAGAAGGTCGGGAGGATGGGAGCACACCTGCATCATACCACACATAACTATTGGATCCTCATGCACCAACACTAATCATGGTCGATGCCGGTGTAGGCATCTGCTTCCACCCAAATCCAAACCTTCCAGGTCATACATGATGTGGAACATTCACGCTGGAAAAGAAATATTTTGTCACCGCATTTGTCGAACAGACCTCTGAATTTAAATCGTTTAGCCAACCTGTAAATTATATCTTTCATTGCCCTCATCTAAAAGGCTCTCAAGTATTCTAAAACATATAAGATTCACACCGTTTGGACGACCATTATTTCAGTAAGAACATGGATGTGACCAAAGGAATAGGCACATAGCGCACATGGCAACAGGGAAAGAGAGAGGAGCCCCAATGGAAGAAGGATTGAGAGCATCTCCAGCCGCGTCCCCCAAAGCGTCCCCCAAACCGCGCCGGATTGAGCGTTTAGGGCATGTGTTTTGTTCGTGCCGCCTTTGGGGGACGTCGCTCCCCAGCCGCGTCCCCCAAACGCCGCCCCCAAATGAATATTGGTGCACGAAAATAAAGGTTTTCATTCAATTTTGATTATATATTACAAAGTTTGAATGAAAACGGCTAGATTTCTTCTAAACCTAGACTACTGACCGCCCGGCGGTGCGTTCGACGGCCCCGCCCCGTCGTCGCCTCCCCTACGCCGCAGCTCCTCCTGCGCGCGCCTCCTCTCCTTCCGTTCGGCGCTGGCCCGACGGCTCCTTTCCCGCCGCGCGTCCTCCTCCGCCCTCCCCTGCTGCGCCGCCTGGAGGGAGAGCTCGACGGCGCGTAGAATCTGCGCCTCTTCGCGGGCACGGGCGTCGTCCTGGAGCTTCTTCTCCGACTCGAAGGACTCGACGAGCGCGCGCTGCTGATCGGCCGTCTCGTCCGGGTGCGGCCCGTCGTCGTCGGACCACTCGAACTCAACGTCGTCGTCGTCCTCCACCTCGGTCTCCTCTGCCTCGGCCTCCTCCTCCTCCATTGGCGCATCGTCCTCCACATCTGTTGGCGCCTCCATCATCGCCGCCGCCCTCCGCCGCCAACTGGTCCGCCCGCCTCCCCCAGATCGCCGCCAGCGCCGCCTCCCGCTGCCGACGCTCCTCCGCCGCCAGCTGCTGCTGGCGCTCGATCGACTCCCGCCGCCGGCGCTCGATCGACTCCCGCCGATCTCGGTACAGCGCATCCCGCTCAACGCGCTGGCGCCGGTGCTCGTCAGCCCACCGCTGCTCTATCTCCTCCCGGTACCGGCACCATCGCGCCTCTTGTCCCGTCGAGGCGTCAGACGCCGCAACGGTGTCGCACTGCTGCTCGTGCCACGCTGCTGCCGCCGCGGCCTCGCCAGCAGCGGGGCCATGGGCGCAGAACGCTGCTAGATCCGCCGCCTGCGCCGCCTTCCGCTGCTGGCGGGCCTGCTGCTGCATTGCCTCCCGCCGCTGCTGACGGTGTGCACGCCATCGCTCTTCCCGGGCTGCTGCTGAGGGGTCGGTGTCGACCTGCGTTTCCGGGACTGCAAGTGGAGGAGACGGCGGTGGAGGGAAGTGGCCAGCGCCGGGGCGGTTCGCCATTGCCACTGGTGGTGGAGGAGACGGCGGTGGAGCGACGAGGGCTGTGTTTGTTGCCGGCGGGGTGTGGTGAGCCGGGAGTCCTTTTATAGACGCCGGCGTCGGGAAGAAAGCGCGGGAACAGACGAGAAGAGGCGGGAAGATCACGCGGGAACGGGCGGTGGCGTGCGAACGCCGGCGACGCGTGGAGGCTGCGCAGCACCGATGGGACGTCTCGCCTGCCCCTCCGTCGCCATTAAGGCAAATATGCCGCCGTGTGTCACTGCGCGCAAATAACTTCCGTCGCGAGGTAGGCGACGGTTAGGTTAACATTAACGGTGCCGCTGATGGGTCGGCCCCGCCACTCCCCGTCTCGCTTTTCGTTGTGTCCGGCGTGCCCGGTGCGTCCCTGTGGGACGGGGACGGGCTAGGGGCGCCGGACACCGTATCGGGGCGCGCCGGACAAAAATGGGCTTTGGGGGACGCGGCTGGGACGGTTTTTTGGTCCGGCGCACCCCAAATCCCTTTGGGGGACGCGGCTGGAGATGCTCTGAGAGATAGTTCGTACAATGAGTCGTGCGAGTCAGGTGAGGCTGATGCTGATGGGCGTAACAACGGAATTAGCCCAGTCCAGAGCGCTCTAAACACAAATCAAGAGGCAACACTCGTGTGAATTGTTTGCCAAGAAAAAGAGACGCCAAGGTAAGCACGATGGGAAAAATTGCCTCACCATTTGTATACGGCCAGGCCCTGGCCGACCTCGACGCTGGCCGCTGTTCCCTCCCCACCTCCTCTACCACGGCGCCCAAGCAGCGCCGCTTGCTGCCGGCTACCTCCGGTCCCAATGCTTGGCTCCAACTTCTGCTCGACCGGTGCCGCAACGCCCCTCCTCAACTCCCACTCGCTCGACCGCGCTGGAGTCTGCCGGCGTCCGCAAGGGAAGGAGGAAGAGGAGCTCGCTCGCCCCAGACCCTGCGCCGAGCCGCCGACCAACAAGTGACCAGATCCCGGAGCGGCGCCTGCTCCTCCCGCGGTGTGGCGTGGCCTGCTCGATGTCGTGGACTCCAGCCGATGGGCGTCGACCAGAATCTGCTCCGTCCTTGTTCATGTACATACCGCGCGCTGGTGGAGACTGGAGCTCCTCCGCACCGCCCCACTGCAAGCAGCGCATGGACGGAGATCTCGAGCTCCTCCGTGCAGGAGAAGAGGAGCAGCGGTAGACATCCTTATGCCTCACCCACGCCGCTCTGGGGCACCACGCTTTCGTCCCAGAGCACCCCGCCGAACGGGGCCCAGCACGGCGCTGTGAAGAAGCTGGGAAGACGGGTCGATCTCGACCATGGGCCTGATGTGGCTGCAGTTGGAGCGGATGCCTTCCCCTGTGCCGCCCTCCATCGGGAAATCAAACACGATTTGGGCGTTGTGTTGAAGCGAGGGATGCATCCACCTCTGCCCGGAGGAGGCGCCAGTGGAGAACGCCATGGAGGAGACGTAGTTTCCCATCGCCCCCGCGCGTCAGCCGTTGGAGGTGGGACTGCGGAATCCCGAGCTTCCGATCTGGCTGGTGGATGTGGTTTACCATCACAGGAGCAGACGGGTGATGTGGTCAGGCCCCTCCTTCCCATGATTTCCGAACAACGACCAGGACCTTGTCGAACCGCTCATAAACGTAGAGGAGGCGGGAACAGCGATGTGGTCAGCCAGCGAGCACTCGCACGTCCACTCTGAAGCAGCATCTAGGCTAGCACGGGGCGTCCGTGCGGTGGCTAGGGAGGGAGAGGAAGACGATGACCCATGAAGGATATGGGTAGCGGGGCAAAACGACCGCTCGATTCGTTTGGTAGTGGAGTTCTCAGAATCGCTTTGACCAGCCACACGTGGGCACGGACATAAAAACGAAAATTGTAAGTCCACCCAGTCCATAGAGAAAATAATCACCGTCGGAGCAATCAACATTTCTCAAATTGCAAGATGACACCTAAACTACACACTGAAAAAATACTGCAGAAATCACTTACAAAAGAGCATACATGTCAGCTCCACATTAACACAAAAGATAACTCAAACTTATGAAAAAAAAGATGTTGGTTACCCTATAATTCCTTCTATAAATGTTGCTAGAGTACCCTCCCAACCAGGCCATCTGAAAGGGGCACATTCATCTGGTTCGTCCAATCACCTTGTTACAGTGTTTTGTTACTCCCACTTTTCACAAGGACCGTTGGATGCTGTTAAAAATTTTGTAACCCGTGGCTTCTCTGAATGGGTCAATGACTACTGGGACCAGACGCACGCGGGGCCGACAGTCCATGCAACAAAACCTGCTCGTCTAGGTCGCCTATCGTCTAAGAGCAGTTGAAAACCTAGATCGGGGAATCACTCCCCAACCAGCACAAGCCACCACTCTCCCCCAATCCGCTGCCCTCATCTCCTCCTCTTCTCCTACCCAGTAGCCGCCACGGCGGGGGGCCATCAACGAGCGCCCCCACGTGAACAGAAGAGGAACCCAATCCCGTGCGCTCGCCTCCACTCCTCTCCTCCCCAATCCCTCTAGACAGCGGCGGCTCGGCCCGGCCATGGAGACGGAGCTCAACGCGCAGGGAGGGGACCTGTCTCCTCGTCCTCCCCTCCTCAATGTCGGCGCAGGGAGGCGGCCGTGCCGGCGTTCCGGCGAGGAAGGAGCGCACCGGGGCCCTGCGCGGCGCTCGCCTACGTCGCGGCCTATGGGCAGGACGGGGAGGCAGCCGTGGCGGCGTTCCAGCGCGGGACGAGCGCGCTGAGGCCCTGGACGCCGCCGCGCTGGTCTCCGAGTTCCTCCCCGGCATGGTCTGCATCTTCCCCGCCAAGATCTTTGGTGGAGTTCGTCCCCAGTTTTTCCTCGGTCAGCGGCAACTCGCGGCGGAACGAGGGCTCCCAAGATGGCGGCTCACGCCTTGCGGAGGATCTGGGTCGAAGTCGCTGCAGCGGGGAGACGCCGCCTCCACTGAGGCAAAGAGGTGCCTGAGTGGGCCGACTGAGGTGGGGACGGGGAGAAGATGCACAAGGAGGATGGCACACAGGGGCGTGCTCTTCCTAGCTGGGAGGAGAGGATGCGGGAGGAGGAGCACGGAAAGGGTGAGGGTGCCCACGTCCTCCTCGGCCGTCCTACCTCCGGCGACCTCAGCATCTTGAACGGATTTGCAGGTATGGCAAATCCTCCTTTCCTTTTTGATTTCTGTGCAATGTCAATCTCCTCTCCGGTGCATATGCGATGCCTATTGTGTGTGGTTTTTAATTAAGATACAAATTTGTTAATTTCCTGATCAAATATTAGATCTGATTTTCAAAAGGATGTGGTTCAGCCTGCTGTAAAACAGGGTCTTTTATCATGTCCGATACAACAGCAAATGGAGATTCTCACAGAGAGCAAATTCGGTTAAATATGAGGGCAGCGCACAGGATACAGGCTCAGCTTATGGTTGTGTTAACAAAACAGACAAGATCCAGCGCTTCTTGGTAAGATAACATCTCGCTGTTAATAATTGCGTGTCACATTTATCCCTGTTTTGTCTGAAATTTGGTGGTAGTGGTTCTAGCAATTAGGATATTGTTACGGCTTTGTTGCAAATTACAAATTTATTGCTTGAAGCCTTGAACTCAATTTTTGCCCGAAGTGAGGTCTATGATATAGGATGTTGGCCATGGTTGACTGTTGAACACAGTTTAGACCGTTAGACCTTTTTTCCTTATATTCTGTTCTGGATATTATCTGTTAGGTAAATTAGTACAACATCATATTGGCTTATCAGCTTGGAGACAATTTTGTTGGGTGAAATTCTGCAAATGTTGCAATTTTCTTGTTCGTGCAAAATTTATTATTGGTGTTTGTGTACTGATGTTTCAAGTTTATTTATACAATTATGGAAAAAAGAAATACATTATTGCATTTTTAAAGAAAAACGAATAATGCAAATATCAATAGTGGTGAATTAAGGGTAATCTGTAATTACCTTGATAATATATCTCAACTCCTATGTATAACAATTCATTTTATAGGAATTTGAGAAGATTTGTGCAGAGAGCCTCGTCATGGTTTCATGGTCGAGCTCTCAACAATTGTTACCTTCTTTGTGGCTTGCATCTATGTTTTTACTTCCGTTTGATGGGGAAACTATTTATGGTGGCATGGAAATTCGTTATGTTGGTATGCACCTCCTAATAAAATTTGGCGCTCAGCTTGAAACAAATAATTTATGTACCTACAGCTGCTTATTGTGAACTTGTGTTTATGCTGCAGCGCTATTGTGAAAGATAATTAGTCTATATATCTTCTAAACATAAATTTGGCGTGCGTGTAGGGGCTGGCTTGGCCATGTCAGAGAGCAGCACGACATCGCGATGCCGCTGCAGTCGTTGTGGAAGCTGTATGACATGATGGTGGTGGATCCTGCCAGATCATGGGCCGTGAGGTTTCCATGGTTAGAAACACGATCAAAAGCCCCAAGTGAATTCCCTTGTTCTTTGATTTAATTTATTTTGTCTCTGTTTCTATGGAAGAGTTTGGAGTGGAGGTTTGTTTCTCTGCAACGAATGGCTTGCAGAATTGGAAAAGCCAATTGCTTCCGCTATCAAATCTCAAGTTTATTACACAATGAGTAGGATGGACTTATTGGCTCTTTCTGAAGAATGCTTTTGTGATGATAGCTTTTTATATGCCACATTTTAATAAGAAGATCTGAATTATAATAGGCATCGTGAATTACAAAGAAATATTTTTTGGTATAGAGGTACAACATGCAACTAGGATTCTATTCTGTAATGAACTAATGGATGATAGTTTATTATGAGTTACTGCCCCCATCTGTTTCTGTTTTGTCAGTGCCATATACCTTCTCTTAGTAACTTAAACTGCATGCCAGCTTGGTTTAAGTGAATATTGTATAGGGTACTTCCGTTCCATTGTTTAACTCTCTTATCCGTTCAAGAATTAATATTATTGCCATACTGTTGCTGCAGACGTGCTCCGCTCCTAAATAATGTTGTGGAAATTCGTTGGTTTTGTACAGAGGCAGCATTATATTTGGTACTATATTAGTTTGAAGATTGTGTTGGATCCATAAGAAAGAGGGAAGATATGGAGCGGTAACTCCATATTTCACATCGATGTGTGACATGAGTGGTAACTGAAATTGATTCACCATTTTGTATATGACAAAATCAGCTTGACATTGCCACCATCTACTTGATCAGTCAGTCTGATGTGGTTTTCGTGTTTTTTCTAGCAGAGAAAAGAAGCGTCATCTATTTGGTCAATCGGTAACTGTTCAGGTTGAGGTACCTGGTCAATCTACCACTGTCTCCTTCATTCTCCCAACCCGTGCCTCCTCTCTCCCGCTCCCGCGCACACGCCTCCAACCTCTGTCCTCCGCCTCCCGGCGTCCACCGCCGCCCGACCCTCGCCTTTGCCCCAGGGAGTCCGTTGATGGACCTTCACCGACGGCCTCCTGCGCGGCGGGCGAAGCCATGAGGAACGGCGCGGTGGTGGGTGGGAGAAGGCGCTGGAGGTGGGCATCCGGGCGGCAAGCGGACGAAGCAGTATGGGACGACCACGGTGGCTGACACGCCTCTCCATCGCGAGTGGATGGACCGGACATGGATGGCTGAAGCGGCGGGCCGAAGAAGGCGCTACAGGAGCGTGCACAGACGACGCCGGCGGTGCAGAGAGGGGCGCTGAGCCATGCCACCACTGGCCTCGTCCTCTAGCCTGCCTGGATGGAGTGCTGAAGGAAGTTTCTTCGGGAGATAGATGGTCAGGTGAGCGTGAGCCTAAATATCTCCCCCCTCTCTGCTCCATTTTGTTTTAGATCCTCTACAATTTGTCTCCTTATTATCCTTGTTTAACTCTCTTTGCCACTAACTGTAGATTTTGTGTGCTTTGGTTTGAACTTTAGGAGATAGATGGTCAGGTGAGCGTGAGCCTAAATATCTCTCCCCCCGTCCGCTACATTTTGTTTCAGAATGCAAAGAAGTTGCACATCTTTTCTCATCACCTCGCCAATGATAGGTGAGAGGTTATGGTTTTGTTTCTCTCCTTTGTTGACTGCCTCAATCATGTTAATTCATGGGGATGTCAATTTTTCCGTTTCAGGTTCGGTGCTGGTTTGTTTTTATTGAGGATGTTCTCATTGCTACTCCAGACAAAGCAATACTAATTATTTTACAGGTTTACTTGCTTACCTTGCAAAACCATATATTCAGCCATGTGTTATATTTTTCTAGCTCGGTCTCCTACTTTTCTTCTTTGGATTATCCCAAAAAAGGAAATTATTTAACACTAGATAGTGCACATGCCAATCTATTTGAATTTAGATTAGTGTTATTTCCGATGTTGGTTTGAAGCTAATGCCTCTAATGGAGGCTTCAAGCAGGTCACATGTACGCCTCCAATGGTTTTTGCTTCTCTTCCCAGTGCAAGTTGAGAAGAGCAAGATTCAATGAGCAGCATGTTTAGGATAATTGGAACATAGATCCTAATGATATCATCACTTAAATGTTATCTGAAGCATCCCAAAGTGAGAGATACCCAAAGTGAGAGATATCAGATCGTTGAGCTCTTTATTAGAAATTTGGGATCCCTAGAAATTTCACTACCCGCAGTTATAGCAGCTAATTAATGTGCTATCAGGTAACAATCTATACTTTAGAATATCTTCCTCAGTTTTTTTATAGCCCCTTTATTAGTTCATATATGTGATGATTCAAGGAGATGAATAATGTCGTTGCATAGTCTATATTAACCTTATCACATAGCTTAACTTGTGTGGTCTCAATTACCTTGGCGGTTATATTCGTTAATAACTAATACTTGTTTTGTTTTGGACTTTTGGTAGATACTTGGATGATTACAATTGTAAACCATGTCTTACCAGCTCTTAAATGTACATGAACTTTTGTTTTACGGTTCAAGTTCTTATGCTAAATATTTGATGATCCTGATTTTTTTGATAATGGTGTTGCCTTTTTGCTGTTGATAGGTTATATATGAAGCAAGATTTGTCAATCAAAAATTGTATCAACCACAAAATATCATCAGGAAGTAACTAGGTGGTCTCCACAAAGTGATTATCTTTCTCCATCGATGTTCATTATGTTCTGAGAAAAATTAGGTGATTATGGGTGAGGTATATCAAGCTCGGCAGATGAAGGAGGTTTGAGGGCATGTAGATCAGTAGATGCGGCTCAGTGAGTGTTTAGGGTTTTAGGTGGTCTTGGTGCATTGATGAGTTACGGGGGATCACATAGATGAAAATTTGACCCTTGACAATTTCAGATGAAGGTGAGCTTATGCAACAGTGTCAAGAGTTGCATCTAAATATGACTTGCAAACACTATTGGGTAGGGAGACCTCACATGATACTCTTGTTGTTAATTGTGTAGCTGAATATCCATAATTTTAAAATTGTCAAATATGTTGTATATTCGTCAAAACAGTTCAGATTCGTGATGCTCTAAATCCTTTGTCAGATAATGTTGCTCCATGTATTCTGGATGATCTCTTACTTAAATTTATACTCTGGCTAATAATTTATAAGTGCATTTATAGCAATATCACTAACAATATTCTACTTAACATGCACATTATATTGTCAAGCAAATTGAATCTTCTTTCTAACAGGTTCTTTCTCCCTTTAACATGCAACTTTGTAGCATGGGACGTAACATATTTGATGATGCTTGGAACTTTGGGATCAGTTCAGATGTTACTGGGATAGCTGAATAGCCCGAAACTTTGAGAGGATGCTATGGATCTTCTCCCAATCCTAGGTGAGCACCCAGATTCTGAGTACCGGCTCTTCAGCGCTGTTTTACTATTTTTTAAAAATAGGAGCAGTGTGATTTCGCTATCTAGAGACTCAAATTGAATAAAAGATCCTTTTGGTACTGTCTATTACTCTTCGTGGATAACAGATGCAACAAACAAAAATAAGGATAGCCTAGCCTTCTTAATGTACTTCCACGACGTACATCCTATTTTGAGTTTGACCAGTCCTCAGTGCTCACTTTTATATGATTGCTTTTCTCTTTTTGGCTTAGTGAAATTGTTTTTCCTGTAGCAGATACCTTGTGCTGATTTACAGGGATGAGACATATATCCTTAAAAATATTGTGCAGATGGTTTAGTTCCTATACAAGAGTACCAAACTTGTATACTGTAACTGTTGAGAGATTGATGTTGATATTATATTATGAAGTAGATACAATGCAGCTCTTTCTCATGCTGCTAGAATTGTACAACTGTACTTACATTTATTTTCCCCAATATAATGCAGCCATATATTCTTCACTGTGCTTTGGTTAGCTTTTCATCGAAATTAAGATTATAGGCTTTATAGCAAACAAAAGGAGCTACCACTTGCATTTACTAAACTGATATGCTATTCGTGGAGCCTCTAGAATGTTTTGCTTTGGATTTTTTGCCAGATCTAGGCTTGAAGAGTTTCGCTTCAGGACTTTGGGTTGAGTTTTGTGTGCTATTTGGGAGGGAGAACATTTTGTTCATTTGGCCCTGGCTGCCAATGTCAACTTCTCTGATTTTGTGCCAATTTCTCTTGTGTTGAGTGTTTCGTTGAATATCAAAATAGTGTTCCTACATGTAGGAATAAATGCACAGCTCACGCTCCGGTTATTCATTAGTGGTATTTTGCACACAATATTAGGTGAACAGAGCAGGGTGAAAATCTTGCTAGCAACTGAACAAAGTGGTGTTTTAGCTGATCGATATCCTCTTGCCCATTAATTACTTTGTCCAGTGAAATATGGTAAACTGGAACTTTTGCTGCAAAATAATCCTAGATAGAATCAATCTGTACTAATGAAAATTTAAGCCAATCAGTTCATATCCAAGATGTTTTATGTACATGTTCAGCGGGATTATTTGGACGTTGCAAGAGGGACTATTTTCCTTTTGCAGTATTTCCTTTCGTAGTATTGTTCGACTCATATCTTTTTATTTTACAAATTTCAGCATTTTCCGCTTAATCTCTGCCATTTTTGGATCTTGGTAAGGTTTGGGGTGTATCAAACCTTTGCATTTATGGTAACCCTTTTAATTACTAAAAAATAATGGAGTTTTCCATTCTGCGAGTTTCTATTTTTATTTCCCCGTGTGTATTGGATCTTATTATTAGGTGCTTGTCTCCCTGTTTTCTAATTGCATTATTACAAGATATCATGTTCACTGAAGTCAGTAGTTTCACTGAAGTCGGTAGTTTCACTGATGTCATGTTCAAAACCTGGTTTCATATCTAGCTAGAGTGTTAGTCGGTGAGTGAATTGTCAACTGCATTTATATAGTAATCGGCGAATGAAGCTCGTTGTATGGTGGCCGTGATGCATCGGCGAATTTCATCTGCTCTCTCTATTTGTAGCATAATGCTCGTGGCATGGCTGCCTTGATGCATTGGCCAATTGTGTTAATATGATATCCTTCTCTATTTTTCTATTCAATTTTGTATGCTCCTTGACTTTTCTTATTCGTTTCACGCAGGCAAATGGTTTGCTGCAGCACTGCCGTATGTCGAGGTAGTTTTGGTGAGGCCGGATCAGGCCCGATCCATTGCCTCCTTCATGGTCCGTAATACTAAAATAAGAAAAACTAATAGTTTAAATTTTAACCTGACTCCGCCTGTGCGCGATGTATATCTTAGGTCTTGTTGATTGCATCTTTTCTCTTTCGATCTATATCTCAGATGTTCTGAGACTTACATACTACGAAAACCTCTTGGATAATTAGGTCTTGAAACTGAATCTAAAAGAAGGTTAATGTCACCTACCTATTAACCACTTCACATATAGGATATAGTAGTCATTGTTGATCCTATTTTTTTTAGGAAGTTAGATGTGTTGGCTACTGTAAACGTTACTTGTGCCATCACCACCAGCACAATTGACATGGTGGCTGCAGAATCAAGGGCCATAAGGGTGTCTCGTGTTGTTCAGAAGACAACCAAGGTTGGCATCTTTTCAATTCTTATCGTTGGTGCAATTACGGTTAGAAGGATGCTAAGGGAAATCCAAATCCAAGGTCAGTTCAATGACTTCACGTGTCACTCAGTCTTCAGCACTCTGGTTTTCAATTGCTAACAGATGTTTTTCTAAACACGATAACACGATGTGTGCAGGTTTGAGGAAGAAGAGAAGAAGGAAGTATCAAGAAGACCAAGGTAATTTCTCTCTTATGAATAGAAGAATCTTAACCGCAATGTGTTCGTAGGAAACCTACTCCCACTGACATGGTGAAATTCAATATAGATGGGGAATTTCGTGATGAGTTGTAAATCGGAGGTTGGGGTACAATTGCCGAGGACTCAACGGGTTATTAGGTTTTTGTTGCAGCAGGAATGGTCAACTCACTTGTGCATCACAGACGACATTTGTGCATGCAATTCAATTCCATTTACTGAACAATATTATATTAGTCAGGCTATTTTTTTTCTATAGACTGATTCTCAAGCGGGCAATGGATGATCTCTCAAGGTTGGGAGTGCTCACTCTTCAAGCCAAGTTCTTGTTGAATCTCTCTTTTATCAAACATAGCTTTGAGTATGTATTATGAAAGCTGTCACAAGTCAGCTCATGCTCTGGAGGCATTACATGTGGGAGGTTGTCCTGGCAATCATAATGTATGGGTTACAATTTTTCCTTGCGATGCACACTGTTTGTTGCCAATGATCTGGCAGTGCCATAAGGGAGTACATGTGTTTCATCTGTAAATATAAGATGTAACTTTATATGAACCGAATAGAGTAAACTATTCAATGTGAAAACACAAAGTATTCCTTAGTACAAATCATACATAATTCCATGGATAAAGCTTATGGTATAATATTTTTTTGCTTGTGTCTTTGTGCCGGGGCCCTGTCGTGTGCTGCTTCTCCTATTGGTTGTTTGCTAAGCTGTTAAGATAATGTGATGCCATACCTATCTGCCTTTGCGCTGCCACCTGGTTTATCTTCTCGGTTGTGGAATCAATCTCATGTGGTAACTACGTCAGCTTTTCTAAGTAGAACCTTATCAGATAGGGGAGGGTTCCTGAAAAGCCATCCGCTGACAACATTTTGTTTATTTCAATCTTTTGATTAACTTCTCCTTTCTTCATAAGGTACACAGGTTGTATTGTTATTGACATGTAAGTTGGTCAAAGCAATCATATGTTCTTCAATCATGGCCTACATATTATGTTCAATGTGCGTCTGCTTATGGCTTAGATATAAATCTCAGACATATATAATATCATGGATAAAACTTATGGTTGCAATATTGTCTTGTTTTTGTTGTTTGCCCGCAATGGAAGATAAAGAATAAAATAAGGCTAAAGATAGGGAATGGCCATCCATTTAGATCAAGTAACGAGCTAATTTAAAATAAGTTATCATAGAACTTATGACTTGAATATTGCCTCGCTTGGGTTTTAGGATTTCCTACTATTTCTATAAAAAAAGTATCATGCTAGGATTACTGGAATGACAACATATTGTCTTAGAATTCTAAAATGGTAAATCTTGGGGCGAGCAACAGAAGGCTGATGGCGTAGGTGGCTGATGGCGCGGGTGACTATGGTTGATGGTGTGGATGGCTGCGACATAGTACTTGGTCAATGGATTAGATGGGTGGAGGAAATGGAGGGAGGTGTAGCAAATCAAGGCAGAGGGTAGGGAGATGGGTTAAGAGGAAGAGGTTGGGCAGTTAACGCAAATCGCAATGGGATGAGCGGAATTAGCTGCGAATAGAGGTGGAAATTATTTACGCGAGGCAAATATTTGCAATAGTTCCTGGTTCCGATGGTGTCCGTTAAGGGGCTCAAAATCTCGAACCGATTTTTTTTGTCTTGCTACTCATAGTAAGTAGAAACATTCTTCTTGGAATTAGTATTTACCCTTTTATGATTCTTTTTATGATGCTACCTCTTTAGATGCAATAAACATAATTGATGGGAGAGCCTATACAAAACCATAAAAGCTGAAAAAATAGTGCGAAATTGTACTAAATTGTCATATCTTACTACAACACCTCGATGGAATGGTGTGTCTACAGTTATATTAAATCAGCTAAATTCCAAGATAATTCTTAATACTAAAATAAACTAAAACTTATAGGTTAGATTCTGTATTTGCGCGATAGCGCAACGGGTCATCTAGTAATATAGTAGTTATACACAACAATCATGGTGGCATAGGAGGTTAACACAAAAAATTGCTGTGGACGGTGTAACTTCACCAATATATTTGCATGATTGATCGTCATTGCTCAATGATGTTTATGACCTTTAGATGGATCAGTTTCTTGCAAAAACTATGTTATTAGCGGATTCTAATGTTGAAAATATACGAAAAAAGTAAGTTGATTCAACACGGGCACGATTAAGAGGAGTAAGCTATGAAGGAACTGGAGTGAGAGAGGATGACATTTTTTGAACAAAAATATGAATATTACATATGTACCCCTGAAATCAAGGATGGGGATTTTCTTATGTTCGAGAAAAAGCTATACCCTCTACAGGTCAAATTTAGACAAGAAATACAAATTGAAAATGCTAGAAAAATGTTAATAAGATGACATACTTATTAATATTTTAGTGGGAAATTTCACAAAACCAACTGCCGAAAAGATACAATGAGGTGATGAGGAGCGGATCAAAGACAAAAAAGATGTAAAGGTGGAATTTAACCGGAACTGTTCATTTTGACATTTGAGTGTTTCTCATGGGAGATAGAAATCAACGTATTTGTCAACTAATTAGTAACATAATACATTTGATGTCATAATTTCTCCCTGAATATGATCGTGTTTGGCAGTTACATTTTGTCAACGAAGATATGAAAGTTGGTATGAATATATATATGGTCGTATGTCTGTCTCCTGTTTGTTAAAAATCAAAGTATTTGTCAACTAATTAGTAAATTCACATAATTTATGTTATAATTTCTCAATGAATATGATCTTGTTTGGCGGTTACAATTTGGATATGGTCCATTTCAATAACATCTTCATATTTCAAAATAGTGTAAAAGTTAAATAAGAGGTGCTAAACTTTTTATTATTCTGGCATGAGCTATGATTGTGAGGTGAAATAACTTTGCAAAGAAGAATGCTAAAAATAATAATAATAGTAAATCTAGCCACGCAAAGCGCGGGCTATTTGGCTAGTTGACTTTTAAAGTATATAGTAAGGAGACACGTGTCAATGAAACGAGTTAGTTTTCTACAGAACAATAGAAAACAAGGTCTGACTAGAAGATAAGGAGATACGTATCGCAGAAATGTATTAATTTTCTGCAATGCTATGGGAACCAATGTCTGAGTCATTGACTTTTAAAAAACTAGCAAACATGCCCGTACGTTGAGTTTTTTTTTTTACTTTTATACGGTCCAAACTCATCAAAATTAGATCGGAATGAGAAAGAAAAAATCTCATTGGTTTCTCGTCAATGGACAAAAATATCGTATCGTCTCCATCCCACACTGCTCTCACCTATATAGATGTAATTTTTGACCCGCTTAACTCTTTTAATAGATTATAGGATATATCAACCATTTAAAATTTAGAAAAAATAATGATACGGGGCGACTTTCGGTCTTCACCGCATCATGTGCTTCATCGCCAACACGGCACGCCAAGGTGAATCTTCTCCTTTACAATCGCCTATTTGGAACGATATACTACTTCATACTCCGTCATATCTTGATGATATGAACTCAACGACAAGTACGGAGGGAAGGAAGGATGGCACGGAGACCCGAGAACGCAAGGCCGATGTCACGGAATCATGGAAGAGAAGGGGGAAGAGGAGTTGGAAGGTCCAGGGCCGGCACTGCCGCCCTCCACAGGTCGGCACTACCGGCAGGCGCACACCGGCACTGCCGGCCTCCCCACACCGGCACTGCCGCCTCGACTACCAGCTCGACGCCCGCGCCGGCACTGCCGCCCGTGAAGGCCGGCACTGCCGCCCCGACAAGCTAACCTCGAATCTGGACCGTTCATCTGCCCATCTGTGGCTTTGGCTGTTTGTACCCAATTACCAAACTGCCCCTCCTTAGTGGTTCCCTATAAATAGGCACCCACCCCCACCTTCATTAGGTTAGAGATGAATTGAGAGAACATGGCTTATGCCTCCACCATCCCTTTGGAATTAGGGAAACCCCCTCCTTAGATTACGATCTATTGTATCACTCGATCTCCTTGTTGAATCCTTGTGATCTCTTTGGTGACTTCTATCAATTGTTGGTCTTTTGCTTGCACTTCTGTCTTTGGGTCTTTTGCTTGCACTTCTATCAATCTTGGTCTTTTCACCCTTCTAGATCCCTAGGATTTCGATTCGCCGATCTTTCTCTCGGGACTTCTACCTTGTGTCTTTTCCTGGAGAGCTTCTATCGGGAAGGTGGTTCGGACCTTCGAGAACAAACAGGATTGTATCGGGTTATTTGTGCGTGTGTTCATCGTGTTCTTGTGTTCATCCCTCACCCCCTCGTGTTCTTGGTCGAATTCGTGAGATCGAGCAACCCACACGGGCTCAGCCCGCATCAAATAATGAACAAAATAAGTTGGAATCTAAACAATAGCTCCGTGTGGATCACGTTAGAGTTGAGAGGAGGTCGCAAAAGCACATGTACTGATGAATACACGCGGTGTCAGTTGGACAACGGCTAACAATTTATTGTACACATACTTATATTTTCTTTACTTTGTAAGTTTGGCATGTACAACAGCTAACAGATCAGAGTAGCTACTTTGCATTGGACATGGTGCTTTTGTTTTGGGTGCATATGCTCTCTTTATTTAAAATGCATTTTAAATATATTCAAAGTTGTCAAAAAAATCAAAACAAAATGTTGCGCATACATCTCCACATCATACGTGTTCACGAAGTCGTTACACGAAAAAGTGAATTGTTATGTGGGTAGTGTAAAAAGACAATTCCATGCTAAAGTAAGGCTTTTTTGCTAGGTATTTTTTCTTGCACAGGCCGCAAAAAACATCATTTTAATATGGACTGTAAGCGAGAACATAGAATGTGGTGATATACTACCTAATTTTTTTCTCCAGCTTTTTAATATTTTAATATTAGTTTCTTAGGTAAAGAGAGCATATGCACCTAAGATCAAAATTGCATTTCCGCTTTGCATTGAAGAACACATCAGCAACTACTACGTTGCATGAAGGTGTGGGTCAGCCTCTCCTGATACAGAGAGGCCCCTCGGGAGGCAGGGGCCCCAGCCCGGATAGTACTTCAATGCGGGGTTATTTCAATATTATATTATTATGTAGAAAAATAGGAGAAAGGTGAAAAAAATATAGAAGAAGAGAAAGATGACCCAAACCCCACGACGTACAAAGCTAGCACTCACGGATAGCTGCTGCTAAAAATTTAATCGATCGATAAGCTCCCATTATTCTCATCTGTAGTGTTTACTCATAGTTGCTGAAGGTGCTTCTATTCCATGTATTGATTGTTTCCTGCAAATTATTTTAGTAGAATATCTTCTAAAAAGATTTTTCTGGTAGTGAGAAAAGGAAGATAAAGCACAGAGATATGAACTGGTAGAACCCTAGAAAGGTTCAAGTGAAAACTTTTTTAGAACGGGTAGTTCTTGCAGGAACTCCCTGCAATTGGCCTAAGTACACATTGAAGAGCCACATATATATACTGAGAATTTAGGTGACGATTGTGATGTAGAAATGTTTTCTCAAAGTGATGTAGGACTAAATGATCTCTTTGCTGAATTAAGACTGCTTCACGTGTTGCTATCGAAAATTTTAAGTTTGTTAGAAACATAGAATGTTTATTAAATATATTAATAGCTTATCAAATTTTATAATTTAAAGTCCATTGATATATGCTATGTGCTGGATTGCTTTTGATATACAATACATTTTTTTTAAAATGGCAGCAAGAGTCATTTTTATTGTCTGGGCCCAGGGCCCGGAATATGTATGGACCGGCATCCGGGTCGGAACTCCTCGAGCTGTACCATCGCGACCTACTATGGAGGCCGGATGCGCAGGCTGGCCACTGCCAAGGAAGGCGTCCGCTGCAAGGTACTCCTCCGGCGACTCGACTGTTAACGTGAATAATTGTTGGGTGGAACGGTGTGACCTTTCGGTCCACCGGGTTCGTGTTAATATTAGCGAGGAATAGCCCCTCGCAGGGCAATACAGAGTTGGACCCGTATACGAGTGGTGTACTACACCATCTCGTATACGTGTCAGTATTACATCTCTAATACCCCTCCTTAATCTAGACCTGGGAGAGGTTTAGATTAAGCTTAAACTCATCTAGTTTCCTGTAACATAGAACTTTGGTGAAGCCATCTGCAATCTGATCCTTGCTGGAGATGAACCTAACATCAAGTTGCTTGCGAGCAACCCGTTCCCGAACAAAGAAAAAATCAATCTCAATGTGCTTAGTACGAGCATGAAAAACTGGGTTAGCACACAGGTAGGTGGCACCAAGATTATCACACCACAAACATGGTTTCTCCTTGAGTGTCACACCAAGTTCGCGAACAAGAGCTTCAACCCAAATAAGCTCGGCCGAGGCATTTGCAAGCGCTTTATATTCAGCCTCTGTGCTGGAACGAGACACAGTAGGTTGTTTCCTGGCGGTCCAAGAAATAAGATTGGGACTAAAAAAGATAGCAAATCCACAAGTAGAGCGTCTGTCATTTAAATCACCTGCCCAGTCTGCATCTGAATAAGCACTAACAAGAGTGGAGGAAGACCTCTCAAAGGTTAGACCAACTCGGCTTGTGCCATGAATATACCTCAAAATCCTTTTGACAGCAGTTCAATGTGCAGTTGTAGGAGCATGAAGATACTGACATACCTTATTAAAGGAAAAAGAAATATCAGGTCTAGTCAGGGTCAAATATTGAAGAGCACCAACAAGACTCCTGTATCTAGTAATATCCTCAGAGCCAAGGGGAGAACCATCCGTCAAGTTCAGTGTCTCAGTAGTGGAAAGTGGTGTAGGGCATGGTGTGCATGAGCTCATACCAGCATGTATCAATAAATCTGTAGCATATTTCTCCTGATTCGAAAGCAAACCATAGGACCGCTTGTGAACCTCAAGGCCTAAAAATAATGAAGCTCTCCAAGATCCTTAAGAGCAAACTCTGAACTCAAATTATGAAGAAGAGCTGAGATGGCCTGATCAGAAGAACTTGTCACAATAATGTCATCGACATAAATAAGAATATACACAGTGATCCTGGCCTTGTCAAATAGGAACAACGAGGTGTCAGCCTTGGATGGAATGAAACCAAGAGTATGAAGTTTTGAGCTTAGACGAGAGTACCAAGCTCGATGAGCCTGTTTCAGACCATAAAGAGCTTTGTCAAGCTTGCATATGTAGTTGGGCGTAGCGGAAGACTCAAAACCAGGTGGTTGCTTCATATAAACCTCCTCTTCCAGAACACCATGTAGAAACGCGTTTTTTACATCTAGCTGTCGTAAACTCCACCCTCTGGAGACTGAGATAGAAAGAACAAGTCTGATAGTAGCAACTTTAACAACAGGACTAAAATTATCTTCATAGTCAATACCATACCGTTGCTTGAACCCTTTTGCAACAAGACGTGCCTTATACCTGTCAACAGTGCCATCAGCATGTCGCTTGATACGATAAACCCATTTGCAGTCAATAATATTTTTGTTGGAACTGGGAGGCACCAGATGCCAGGTGTTGTTGAAAATAAGAGCATCATATTCATCTTGCATAGTGTGCTTCCAATTTGGATCAGCTAAAGCCGCAGCGAGTTTGGTTGGTTCTCCTGTAGATGTGAGTAAAGCATATCTGACAGTACCATCAGTATATTTTTTCGGGTGACGGATACCTTTTTGCAAGCGAGTTTGAACTCCGGGTGCAGCAACAGGTGGGACTGCATGCGTGTGTGGAGCAGAAGATCCCAAGGGAATCTCTGATGCATGCAAATCATCATGGAGCAGAAGACCCCAAGAGGAAGGTGTGATGCGTACAGCAGCAAGTTTACCCTCAGTAAGAAACCAAGGTTATCGAACCAGTAGGAGTCAAGGAACACGTGAAGGTCGTTGGTGACGGAGTGTAGTGCGGCGCAACACCAAGGATTCTGGCGCCAACGTGGAACCTGCACAACACAATCAAAGTACTTTGCCCCAACGTAACAGTGAGGTTGTCAATCTCACCGGCTTGCTGTAAACAAAAGATTAGATGTATAGTGTGGAAGATGATGTTTGTTTGCGAATAACAGTAAAGAACGGAGTTTGTAGTAGATTGTATTTCAGATGTAAAAGAATGGACCGGGGTCCACAGTTCACTAGTGGTGTCTCTCCAATAAGATAAATAGCATGTTGGGTGAACAAATTACAGTTGGGCAATTGACAAATAGAGAAGGCATAACAATGCACATACATATATCACGATGACTAATATGAGATTTAATCAGGGCATTACGACAAAGTACATAGACCGCTATCCAGCATGCATCTATGGCTAAAAAGTCCACCTTCAGGTTAGCATCCGCACCCCTTCCAGTATTAAGTTGCAAACAACAGACAATTGCATTAAGTATGGTGCGTAATGTAATCAACACAAATATCCTTCGACAAAGCATTGATGTTTTATCCCTAGTGGCAACAGCACATCCACAACCTTAGAACTTTACGTCACTGTCCCAGATTCAATGGAGGCATGAACCCACTATCGAGCATAAATACTCCCTCTTGGAGTTACAAGTATCAACTTGGCCAGAGCCTCTACTAGCAACGGAGAGCATGCAAGAACATAAACAACACATATGATAGATTGATAATCAACTTGACATAGTATTCCATATTCATCGGATCCCAACAAACACAACATGTAGCATTACAAATAGACGATCTTGATCATGATAGGCAGCTCACAAGATCTAACATGATAGCACAATGAGGAGAAGACAACCATCTAGCTACTGCTATGGACCCATAGTCCAGGGGTGAACTACTCACACATCAATCCGGAGGCGATCATGGTGATGAAGAGTCCTCCAGGAGATGATTCCCCTCTCCGGCGGGGTGCCGGAGGCGATCTCCTGAATCCCCCGAGATGGGATTGGCGGCGGCGGCGTCTCTGGAAGGTTTTCCGTATCGTGGCTCTCGGTACAGGGGTTTTCGCGATGAAGGCTATAAGTAGGCGGAAGGGCAGAGTCGGAGGGCTGACGAGGGGGCCAGACCATAGGGTGGCGCGGGCTCCACCCAGGCCGCGCGGGCCTATGGTGGCGGCGCCTCGTCGCCCCACTTCGTATCCCCTTCGGTCTTCTGGAAACTCCGTGGAAAAATAAGACCCTGGGCGTTGATTTCGTCCAATTCCGAGAATATTTCCTTTGTAGGATTTCAGAAACCAAAAACAGCAGAAAACAACAATCGGCTCTTCGGCATCTCGTCAATAGGTTAGTGCCGGAAAATGCATAATAATGACATAAAGTGTGTATAAAACATGTGAGTATCATCATAAAAGTAGCATGGAACATAAGAAATTATAGATACGTTTGAGACGTATCAAGCATCCCCAAGCTTAGTTCCTACTCGCCCTCGAGTAGGTAAACGATAACATGGATACTTTACGAAGTGACATGCTATCATAATCTTGATCAATACTATTGTAAAGCATATGAGATGAATGCAGTGATTCGAAGCAATGGTAAAGACAATGAATAAACAACTGAATCATATAGCAAAGACTTTTCATGAATAGTACTTTCAAGACAAGCATCAATAATACTTGCATAAGAGTTAACTCATAAAGCAATAAATTCTTAGTAGAAAGCTTTGAAGCAACACAAAGGAAGATATAAGTTTCAGCAGTTGCTTTCAACTTCAACATGTATATCTCATGGATAATTATCAACACAAAGTAATATAACAAGTGCAATAGGTAAACATGTAAGAATCAATGCACACAGTTCACACAAGTGTTTGCTTCTAAGATAGAAAGAATAGGTAAACTGACTCAACATAAAGTAGAAGAATGGCCCTTCGCAGAGGGCAGCATGGATTACTATTTTTGTGCTAGAGCTTTTCATTTGGAAAACATAGAAACAATTTTGTCAACGGTAGTAATAAATCATATGTGTTATGTATAAGATATCTTATAAGTTGCAAGCCTCATGCAAAGATTACCAATAGTGCTCGCACCTTGTCCTAATTAGTTTGGATTTACATGGATTATCATTGCATAACATATGTTTCAACCAAGTGTCACAAAGGGGTACCTCTATGTCGTCTGTACAAAGGTCCAAGGAGATAGATCGCATTTGATTTCTCGTTTTTGATTGATCTCAACTTATACATCCATACCGGGACAACATAGACAACAGGTAATGGACTCCTCTTTAATGCATAAGCATTCAACAACAGATAGTATTCTCATAAGAGATTGAGGATTGTTGTCCAAACTGAAACTTCCACCATGACTCATGGCTTTAGTTAGCGGCCCAATGTTCTTCTCTAACAATATGCATACTCAAACCATTTGATCATGATAAATCACCCTTACTTCAGACAAGACGAACATGCATAACAACTCACATGATATTCAACAAAGGTGTAATAGTTGGTGGCGTCCCCAGAAACATGGTTACCGCTCAACAAGAAACTTATTAGAAATAAGACACATAAGCTACATATTCTTTACCACAATAGTTTTTAAGGCTATTTTCCCATGAGCTATATATTGCAAAGACAAAGAATAGAATTTTAAAGGTAGCACTCAAGTAATTTACTTTGGAATGGCAGAGAAATACCATGTAGTAGGTAGGTATGGTGGACACATATGGCATAGTTTTTGGCTCAAGGATTTGGATGCACGAGAAGTAATCCCTCTCAATACAAGGCTTTGGCTAGCAAGGTTGTTTGAAGAAAAATCAAGTATAAACCGGTACAACAAAACTTACATAAGAACATATTGCAAACATTATAAGACTCTACACTATCTTCCTTGTTGTTCAAACACCTCACCAGAAAATATCTAGACTCTAGAGAGACCAATCATGCAAACCAAATTTTAACAAGCTCTATGTAGTTCTTCATTAATAGGTACAAAGTACATGATGCAAGAGCTTAAACATGATCTATATGAGCACAACAATTGCCAAGTATCAAATTATTCAAGACATTATACCAATTACCACATGAAGCATTTTCAGTTTCCAACCATATAACGATGAACGAAGCAGTTTCAACCTTCGCCATGAACATTAAAAGTAAAGCTAAGAACACATGTGTTCATATGAAACAGCGGAGCGTGTCTCTCTCCCAAAAAAAGAATGCTAGGATCCGATTTTATTCAAACAAAAACAAAAACAAAAACATACAGACGCTCCAAGTAAAGCACATAAGATGTGATGGAA
Organism: Lolium rigidum; assembly: GCF_022539505.1. Taxonomy (NCBI): domain Eukaryota; kingdom Viridiplantae; phylum Streptophyta; class Magnoliopsida; order Poales; family Poaceae; genus Lolium; species Lolium rigidum. Next base: position 143,597,820 of record NC_061511.1, on the reverse strand, counting down.
TAAAAATATAGTTTCACTAGAGGCGACCTGATAAGTTGTCGATGAAGAAGGGATGCCTTGGGCATCCCCAAGCTTAGATGCTTGAGTCTTCTTAAAATATGCAGGGATGAACCACGGGGGCATCCCCAAGCTTAGACTTTTCACTCTTCTTGATCATATTGTATCATCCTCCTCTCTTGATCCTTGAAAACTTCCTCCACACCAAACTCAAAACAAACTCATTAGAGGGTTAGTGCATAATCGAAAATTCACATATTCAGAGGTGACATAATCATTCTTAACACTTCTGCACATTGCACAAAGCAACTGAAAGTTAACGGAACAAAGAAATCCATCAAACATAGCAAAACAGGCAATGCGAAATAAAAGGCAGAATCTGTCAAAACAGAACAGTCCGTAAAGACGAATTTTTCTAGGGCACTTAACTTGCTCAGATGAAAATGCTCAAATTAAATGAAAGTTGCGTACATATCTATGGATCACGCACGTAAATTGGCAGATTTTTCTGGGTTACCTACAGACGGGGCTGCTCAATTTCATGACAGTAAGAAATCTGTTTCTGCGCAGTAATCCAAATCGAGTATCATCTTTACTATCAAAGACTTTACTTGGCACAAAAATGCAATAAAATAAAGATCAGGAGAGGTTGCTACAGTAGTAACAACTTCCAAGACTCAAATATAAAACAAAGTGCAGAAGTAAAATAATGGGTTGTCTCCCATAAGCGCTTTTCTTTAACGCCTTTCGACTAGGCGCGAAAGTGTGAATCAAGTATTATCAAGAGATGAAGCATCAACATCATAATTTGTTCTAATAATAGAATCATAAGGTAACTTCATTCTCTTTCTAGGGAAGTGTTCCATACCTTTCTTGAGAGGAAATTGATACTTAATATTCACTTCCTTCATATCAATGATAGCACCAACAGTTCGAAGAAAAGGTCTTCCCAATATAATGGGACAAGGTGCATTGCATTCAATATCCAAGACAACAAAATAAACGGGGACAAGGTTATTGTTAACCATAATGCGAACATTATCAATCCTCCCCAAAGGTTTTTTTATAGCATTATCAGCAAGATTAACATCTAAATAACAATTTTTCAACGGTGGCAAGTCAAGCATATCATAGATTTTCTTAGGCATAACAGAAATACTTGCACCAAGATCACATAAAGCATTACAATCAAAATCATTGACCTTCATCTTAATGATGGGCTCCCAACCATCTTCTAACTTCCAAGGAATAGAAGTTTCAAGTTTTAGTTTCTCTTCTCTAGCTTTTATGAGAGCATTTATAATATGTTTTGTAAAGGCCAAATTTATAGCACTAGCATTAGGACTTCTAGCAAGTTTTTGTAAGAACTAAATAAATTCAGAGATATGACAATCATCAAAATCTAAACCATTATGATCTACAGCAATGGGATCATTGTCCCCGATATTTTGAAAAATTTCAACGAGTTTTACACGAGTTTCGAGCAATTTCGGAGCAATTTTGCACGCTTTGCACTAGGAGTAGAAACATTGCCAACACCAATTATTTTATCATTGATAGTAGGAGGTTTAGCAACATGTGAAGCATCAACATTACTAGTGGTGGTAATAGTCCAAACTTTAGCTACATTATTCTCTTTAGCTAGTTTTTCTTCTTTTTCCCACCTAGCATGCAATTCAGCCATCAATCTAATATTTTCATTAATTCGAACTCGGATGGCGTTTGTTGTAGAAAATGATTTAATATCTTTATCTTCATTAGGCATAGCTTTCAATTTTAAAAGATCAACATCAGAGGCAAGACTATCAACCTTAGAAGCAAGAATATCAATTTTATCAAGCTTTTCTTCAACAGATTTGTTAAAAGCAGTTTGTGTACTAATAAATTCTTTAAGCATGGCTTCAAGACCAGGGGGTATACTCCTATTATTGTTGTAATAATTACCATAAGAATTACCATAACCATTACCATTATTAGAAGGATATGGCCTATAGTTGTTACCAGAATTATTCCTATAAGCATTGTTGTTGAAATTATTATTTTTAATGAAGTTCACATCAACATGCTCTTCTTGAGAAACCAATGAAGCTAAAGGAACATTATTAGGATCAATATTAGATCTACCATTCACAAGCATAGACATAATAGCATCAATCTTATCACTCAAGGAGGAGGTTTCTTCAACAGAATTTACCTTCTTACCTTGTGGAGCCCTTTCAGTGTGCCATTCAGAGTAATTTATCATCATATCATCAAGGAGCTTTGTTGCCGCGCCTAAGGTGATGGACATAAAAGTACCTCCAGCAGCTGAATCCAATAGGTTCCGCAAAGAAAAATTCAATCCTGCATAGAAGGTTTGGATGATCATCCAAGTAGTCAGTCCATGGGTAGGGAAATTCTTTACCAAAGATTTCATTCTTTCCCATGCTTGAGCAACATGTTCATTATCCAATTGCTTAAAATTCATTATGCTACTTCTTAAAGATATAATTTTAGCGGGAGGATAATATCTACCAATGAAAGCATCCTTACATTTAGTCCATGAAACAATACTATTCTTAGGAAAAGATAGCAACCAATCTTTAGCTCTTCCTCTTAAGGAGAAAGGGAACAATTTCAACTTTATAATGTCACCATCTACATCCTTATACTTTTGCATTTCACAAAGTTCAAAAAAATTATTAAGATGGGCAGCAGCATCATCAGAACTAACACCAGAAAATTGCTCTCTCATAAAAAGATTTAGTAAAGCAGGTTTAATTTCATAAAATTCTTCTGTAGTAGCAGGTGGAGCAATAGGTGTGCATAGGAAAACATTATTATTTGTGCTAGTGAAGTCACACAAATTAGTATTCTCAGGAGTACCCATTTTAGCAGTAGTAAATAAAGCAAACTAAATAAAGTAAATGCAAGTAACTAATTTTTTTTGTGTTTTTTAATATAGAGAATGCAAACAAGACAGTAAATAAAGTACAGCAAGTAACTAATTTTTTTGTATTTTTGATATAGAGAACAAACAAAGCAGTAAATAAAGTAAAGTAAAGCAAGACAAAAACAAAGTAAAGAGATTGGATGTGGGAGACTCCCCTTGCAGCGTGTCTTGATCTCCCCGGCAACGGCGCCAGAAAAAGAGCTTGATACGCGTGAAGCACACGTCCGTTGGGAACCCCAAGAGGAATGTGTGATGCGTACAACAGCAAGTTTTCCCTCAGTAAGAAACCAAGGTTATCGAACCAGTAGGAGTCAAGGAACACGTGAAGGTCGTTGGTGACGAAGTGTAGTGCGGCGCAACACCAGGGATTCCGGCGCCAACGTGGAACCTGCACAACACAATCAAAGTACTTTGCCCCAACGTAACAGCGAGGTTGTCAATCTCACCGGCTTGCTGTAAACAAAGGATTAGATGTATAGTTTGGAAGATGATGTTTGTTTGCGAAGAACAGTAAAGAACAGAGTTTGCAGTAGATTGTATTTCAGATGTAAAAGAATGGACGGGGGTCCACAGTTCACTAGTGGTGTCTCTCCAATAAGATAAATAGCATGTTGGGTGAACAAATTACAGTTGGGCAATTGAAAAATAGAGAAGGCATAACAATGCACATACATATATCACGATGACTACTATGAGATTTAATGAGGGCATTACGACAAAGTACATAGACCGCTATTCAGCATGCATCTATGCCTAAAAAGTCCACCTTCAGGTTAGCATCCGCACCCCTTCCAGTATTAGTTGCAAACAACAGACAATTGCATTAAGTATGGTGCGTAATGTAATCAACACAAATATCCTTAGAAAAAGCATTGATGTTTTATCCCTAGTGGCAACAGCACATCCACAACCTTAGAACTTTCTGTCGCTGTCCCAGATTCAATGGAGGCATGAACCCACTATCGAGCATAAATACTCCCTCTTAGAGTTAAAAGTATCAACTTGGCCAGATCCTCTACTAGCAACAGAGAGCATGCAAGAACATAAACAACACATATATGATAGATTGATAATCAACTTTACATAGTATTCCATATTCATCGCATCCCAACAAACACAACATGTAGCATTACAAATAGACGATCTTGATCATGATAGGTAGCTCACAAGATCTAACATGATAGCACAATGAGGAGAAGACAACCATCTAGCTACTGCTATGGACCCATAGTCCAGGGGTGAACTACTCACACATCAATCCGGAGGCGATCATGGTGATGAAGAGTCCTCCGGGAGATGATTCCCTTCTCCGGCAGGGTGCCGGAGGCGATCTCCTGAATCCCCCGAGATGGGATTGGCGGCGGCGGCGTCTCTGAAAGGTTTTCCGTATCGTGGCTCTCGGTACAGGGGTTTTCGCGACGAAGGCTATAAGTAGGCGGAAGGGAAAAGTCGGAGGGCTAACGAGGGGGCCAGACCATAGGGCGGCGCGGGCCCCACCCAGGCCGCGCGGCCTTATGGTGGCGGCGCCTCGTCGCCCCACTTCGTATCCCCTTCGGTCTTCTGGAAACTCCGTGGAAAAATAAGACCCTGGGCGTTGATTTCGTCCAATTCCGAGAATATTTCCTTTGTAGGATTTCTGAAACCAAAAACAGCAGAAAACAAAAACTGGCTCTTCGGCATCTCGTCAATAGGTTAGTGCCGGAAAATGCATAATAATGACATAAAGTGTGTATAAAACATGTGAGTATCATCATAAAAGTAGCATGGAACATAAGAAATTATAGATACGTTTGAGACGTATCAAGGGTAGCTGGTGACTCTTGTCCTATTGGCATGGATCACATATGTAAGGATTTATTTCTGGGGAATATGAAAAATTATGCTTCCTAAGTATCTGCTGAACTATAAAAGACGATGGATGTCCTAGACGACGATGCCACGTGGAGGATGAAGGCTTGATGGTGACAAGAGCATGCTTGGAAGATTCCGAAGGAACTGGAACTAGAGGATATAGACCACCATGACAGGGACCTTTAAACACGACTTGCTTCGTTGCCTGATCCTTAATCAAGAAAAAGAATGGGTGAATCTCCATAAATGTGTTGTTGTCTAGGACAATTTTATGAGCAGAAAGTAAATTCATGGATGCATCAGGAACATGTAAAATGTTACGAAGTTGAATAGAACTATTTTGGGTGTGCAAAACTGAATGACCAACATGTGCAATGTCCATACCTTGTCCACTAGCATTGTGAACTTGATCACGTCCCTGATAAGGCTCATGAATGTGAAGCTTGTTGAGTTGTCCAGTCACATGATTTGTCGCTCCCGTATCAATGTACCAATTTGTATCGACACCATAGGCGCCTTTGGTGGTGTCCTCGTCATCATCATCACCATAGCGCCACCAACAATCACCAGCTTGATGTCCTTCCTTCTTACATATCTGACAGAAAACTCCCTCTTGCCAAGGCATGGCCACACGATCCTTCTTCCCGCGCCCTCCCTTGGGCCGACGCTGCTGCTTGATGACCCACAAGTATAGGGGATCGCAACAGTCTTCGAGGGAAGTAAAACCCAATTTATTGATTCGACACAAGGGGAGTCAAAGAATATTTGTAAGCCTTAACAGTGGAGTTGTCAATTCAGCTGCACCTGGAAACAAACTTGCTCGCAAGAGTTTATCAGTAGCAACAGTTTTATAGCAGTAGTGGTAGTGAAATATAAGCAGCAGTGTAACAACGACAGTAGTAGTGATTATAGCAAATGATACGTCTCAAACGTATCTATAATTTCTTATGTTCCATGCTACTTTTATGACAATACTCACATGTTTATACACACTTTATATCATTTATATGCATTTTCGGGCACTAACCTATTGACAAGATGCCGAAGCGCCAGTTCCTGTTTTGTGCTGTTTTTGGTTTCAGAAATCCTACACAGGAAATATTCTCGGAATTGGATGAAATCAACGCCCAGGGTCTTATTTTTCCACGGAGCTTCCAGAAGACCGAAGAGCATACAAAGTGGGGCCACGAGGTGGCCAAACCACAAGGCGGCGCGGCCAAGGAGGGGCCCGCGCCGCCCTATGGTGTGGGCCCCTCGTGAGCCTCCCGACTCTGCCCTTCTGCCTACTTATACTCTCCGTCGCGAAAACCCTATTACCGAGAGCCACAATACGGAAAAAGTTCCAGAGACGCCGCCGCCGCCTATCCCATCTCGGGGGATTCAGGAGATCGCCTCCGGCACCCTGCCGGAGAGGGGAATCATCTCCCGGAGGACTCTACATCACCATGATCGCCTCCGGACTGATGTATTAGTAGTTCATCCTTGGACTATGGGTCCATAGCAGTAGCTAGATGGCTGTCTTCTCCTCTTGTGCTATCATGTTAGATCTTGTGAGCTTCCTATCATGATCAAGATCATCTATTTGTAATGCTACATGTTGTGTTTGTTGGGATCCGATGAATATGGAATACTATGTCAAGTTGATTATCAATCTATCATATATGTGTTGTTTATGTTCTTGCATGCTCTCCGTTGCTAGTAGAGGCTCTGGCCAAGTTGATACTCGTGACTCCAAGAGGGAGTATTTATGCTCGATAGTGGGTTCATGCCTCCATTGAATCTGGGACAGTGACAGAAAGTTCTAAGGTTGTGGATATGCTGTTGCCACTAGGGATAAGACATCGATGCTTTGTCTAAGGATATTTGTGTTGATTACATTACGCACCATACTCAATGCAATTGTCTGTTGTTTGCAACTTAATACTGGAAGGGGTGCGGATGCTAACCCGAAGGTGGACTTTTTAGGCATAGATGCATGCTGGATAGCGGTCCATGTACTTTGTCGTAATGCTCTGATTAAATCTCATAGTAGTCATCATGATATGTATGTGCATTGTTATGCCCTCTCTATTTGTCAATTGCCCAACTGTAATTTGTTCACCCAACATGCTATTTCTTATTGGAGGACACCACTAGTGAACTGTGGACCCCGGTCCATTCTTTTACATCTGAAATACAATCTACTGCAAACTCTGTTCTCTGTTGTTCTTCGCAAACAAACAACATTTTCCACACCATACATTTAATCCTTTGTTTACAGCAAGCCGGTGAGATTGACAACCTCACACTACTAGAAAAAAGGCTTTCAGTGGCGCACCACATATAGCCATCAGTGGCGCACTAGTGGTGCGCCACTGTTATCACGCCACTGCTAACACATAGTAGTGGCGCACTAGGGGTGCGCCACTACTAGCTCGGATACCCGTGGCGCACTACCCGGTGCGCCATTGACATTCCCTCCGGTGCGCCACTACTACTCCAAAGTGGTGCGCCACCGTTGGTCGAGGCGGTGCGCCACCACGGTGTAGAAGAGGTGCGCCACTGCTACCGTCTTGCGTGCGCCACTGGTCCAGCTAGTAGGTGCGCCACTGCTGCGTGAGTACGTGCGCCACTGCCCTCTCCAGGACGTGCGCCACTGCTACTTATCCTGGTGCGCCACTGCTAGTCTCGGAGAGGATCACAGGGCAGTGCGCCACTGGATCCAGAGCAGTGCGCCACTGCTACTTAGTGGTAGTGCGCCACAGATGGTCCACTAGTGCGCCACTGCTAAGATTTCGAATTTTTTTTTTGTATCTTGGCAGGTATTTATACAGGTTGTATATGACAGTACAATAGCACAATACATGATATATAACAGCATATAAACAACAGCACAGCTTATCCATACATAGTTCTTCACATTAGCCCCACATGATTCACAAGCATTCACATTAGAGGTTACAATGCAAGTTACGGTGTTAGAAGTCACAAATGAGCTAGTAGTGGCACAAGGTCGATCATCTAAACTAGCATCACATAGAAGAGAGCTAGAGTCACTACTAGCACCGTCCCGATGAAAGTGGTCTTCATCCGGTTCCTCCTCCGCTCCGTCCTCTCTCCCGCCGGATAGCGTGCGTATCCGTCTTCGGCCTCCGCTCTAGTGGTGTACCCTTTGTAGTCGTTACCGCTAAAACGGTGAACCTGTCTCCGACACTCCTCCCGGTCGTTGTAGACTCCGGGAACCTTGCCCTTGTACACGACATACCACGTCATATCTGCGTACATATGCACAAGCCAAAGAAACATTAGTGCACGCTCATAGATGTTTGCAACGAATAAGAGCAAACTCAAAAACGATCCAAGTAGTATGAACTAAAAGGCATGCCTCATACATTGTTGGTCGGAACAAATATTAACATTTAGGGACGGAGTAAGTGAAACCAAGTAGGATGCACAAGAGATTGATACTTGTGTCATCGCACCAGGTTCACTTACCCCTCCCCCAAGTGTATAGGTGACCAACATTCTAATCATCGGCATTTTGAGATACCAAAGCAAATGGAAGAATGACAAGGGCCTCATACTTTGTCGGTCCAAACAAATATTAACATTTAGTGAAGGCGTCAGTGAAACCAAGTAGGATGCACAAGACATTGATACTTGTGTCATCACACCAGGTTCACCGACCCCTCCCCAAGTGTATAGGTGACCAACATTCTAATCATCGGCATTTTGAGATACCAAAGCAAATGGAAGAATGACAAGGGCCTCATACTTTGTCGGTCAAAACAAATATTAACATTCCGTGATGGCGTAAGTGAGGCCGGGTAGGATGCACAAGACATGGATATTTGTGCCATCACACCAGGCTCACTTACGTCACCACGGAGTGTACAAGTGACCAACCATTCTAATCATCGGCCAATGCAATTAAGAAGTGCCAACTCAAATAAGAAACAAGTAGCTAGTATGAACTAAATGGAATGCCTCATACATTGTTGGTCGAAACAAATATGAACATCCCGGGATGGCGTCAGTGAGGCCAGGTAGGATGCACAAGAGATTGATATTTGTGCCATCACACCAGGCTCACCGGCGACACCCCGGAGTGTACAGATTGACCGAACATTCTAATCATCGGCACTAAAATGGAAGAAAGAGCATATGCCTCATACATTGTTGGTCAAAACAAATATTAACATTCCGTGACGGAGTCAGCGAGACCAGGTAGGATGCACAAGAGATTGATATTTGTGTCATCACACCAAGCTCGCTGATGCCTTCACGGAGTGTACAGTGACCAACCATTCTAATCATCGGCATTCTGAAAAACCAAAGCAAATGGAATGACGAGGGCCTCATACATTGTTGGTCGAAACAAATATGAACATCCCGGGATGGCGTTAGTGAGGCCGGGTAGGATGCACAAGAGATTGATATTTGTGCCATCACACCGGGCTCACTAGCGACACCCCGGAGTGTACGATTGACCGAACAATCTAATCATCGGCATATGCAAACAAAATTAACGACCAAATCAAGTGCGGAAAACGATAGAGCCATATATATAAGTTCACAAACATAGCCGAACTAGTAATTAAACGGACATGCAAGTAAAGTGCTTGGATAAAGTTTATTACAACGAAGCTCGTCTTTAGTTCACAACTACATAACTAGGCTCGCACATCAAGAGTTTCTCGGAGCGTGGATAAAACCGCCGCCTTTCTTCAAGCACATCCATGAGCGGTAGTCGTCACCCTGCATTTGGAGCATTGTGTCTATGTCACCGTTTGACTGGCTGATAGCCGGCGAAGAACTCCCCCGCGCTTCTAACGACATCTTGATGGATGATTTCCCAAAACTCTACTTGGATGCGGAAGAAGTCTTGCTTGATGCCGTCGTCAGGGACCCGCGCCAATTTGTTGGCCCAGTCTCTGAGATGCTCGGGTAGCGTAAGCTGCTGCTGGTCCCGTATGAACTTATCCATGTGATAGAGGGCGTAGTAGGCATCCTTGTTACTAGAAGGCGGCTTCTTGACGCAGGGAAACTTTGTTTGGTGCTTGAACACATGCTTCCCGTACCTAACATTTGGCCTCTCGCATGTTGCCTTTCGCTTTGACGTAGGCATTGAGAGCATCATCAAGTACGCTCTTGACATTCGTGTAGTCCGTGGTTGACTTACCGTCCGCATCGAGGTATGTGGCCACAGAATGTTTCGGGGTTATGGAGATGAGTGTGCAGGTTTTGTCTCCGCGTAGAACACATAATGTTTAAGAACATGACGATTGAAATCTAAAAAAATCATGAGTTAAGACCGGTACGGTGAGGGGGTGACTTACTCGGGAAATACAGGCAGGAGGATGTTACACTTCTTCTGGTTCGCTAGAAAGAAGTCTTTGAGGTATCCACTCGCGACTGCCCGGTCTCCGGCGGTGGCCAAGTGGACGGCACACATGTAGAAGGGGTCGGCTATCGCGATGTCCGGGATGTTGTGTCTAATGATCCGCATCGCCTTGCTGAGCGAGTATAGGCGAATGGCTTGCTACCGCTGCCGCCGGCCTCTTCGTTGTTGGCCATGTTCGAACTAAGTAGGAAAAAATGCATAAAGTTAGCGCAAGAATTCACGGAAAAATTGGGCATGACCTATGCTAATTTATGGACATATGAGTGCCTCATTTTCGCCGAAACGGAAATGAATCAACATTTCGGCGATAGTGGGCAACTCTGTCGATCCCTGCACAAGAAAATGACACCATATACACCAGGAAAAACTATCCACCAGCTGAGCACCATGGCACATATACAATTGTTCCTCCATATACTACACCATGGCACATATACAATTGATCCTCCACCAGCTGAGCACTCAACAGCATGCATCAGCTAGCTATATGCATTAGCTAACCATGGGCATAAATCAAGCGACAAGCGACAACTAGCAACAGCGGCAAGCAGCAAGCAGCGAGCTACAGCCTAGCAGCGAAGACAAGCGACAGACAGACTAGCAAGCAGCGACAGCTACAGCTAGCGATAGCGAGCAAGCGGCAACTAGCAAGCAACAACAAGCAGCTAGCAAGCAGTAGCGGCTAGCTAGCAGCAGCAGCTAGCTAGCAGCGGCAAGCGACAGCGACAGCGAGTTAGCAGCTAGCGGCGGTACCAAGCAGACATCAAGCTCACCGTGAGTCGCGTGGAGTCTCCGAGAGGTGAGTTGTTGCTCCGGGTCGAGGAAGATGCGAGGGCGGCGGTCGGGTGCTCAACTCTGCCTTGAAAAACATAAAAATAAAAATTCAGTAAGCTTGTTCATGGTACTCGTGCGGTTCAAACGAGAGAAAATCAAAAGGAAACCTGATGCTAATTAAACTTTGTCTTGTGTGCTTGTCATTTTTATGTCGGGCAAATGGCTACGGGGCTACACATAAGCGAGAACATAATGCTTTATGGTCTAGTGCACAGAATATGAGGCATTCATCCAGAACAACAACATTCATCCAAAGAGATCAAATGTTCCGGAACGGAACCTCATTATTTTGCTTCGGTATAACTAATACTCGCTAATATTTGGCATATATCCAAACCGCAAGCGGAAAGCAACCACATTAAGGCTAAGCACTAACTAGCCGATGTTTATAAGTTTGTTGTTAATGTTTACATGGCAGTGTACTCAGAATGACCTTGCTTTACTATTCGCAAAAATAAAATGACCTTGCTTTACAACCGTAGAACAACTAAAAATAAACTTGACACATATATACCGTAAATAATTGCCTATATAAAAGTGCAGGTGTAACACAGGGAACACCACATGTCAACCAAACAGCTGATAACCCCAACCAATCTATCTAGTATATTTGCCAAATGGAACAAACATAGAAATACCCTCAATCTATCTAGTACAACGTGCTCTCTGTTTAGTTTGCATTTCAGAGTCTATATTTTGCTTAAAAATACATTTCAGAATTCCACCAAGAAGACAAGCCTCATTGCAAACAGTTTTGAAATCCTCCCCAAGCAAAGTTCCCCAAGTAAAATTGTCCATTACACATTGGGGATTCATACATTCAGTATGCGCCAGACTTAGTGTAAGTTGCATTTCCAACTAGAATGAGGAATATTGCTACAAGATGCATACAGAGTTTCAATAGTCAAATTGTTTCAATAGTGAGTTGTACTCTGGATATGTTTCAAATGGATTCTTATAAATTCTTCTTGGTCACGGAATTTCTTCTACAATATTATTTTGCTTCAGTTAGCACTGCAGTACCTATCATCAAATGAATTGATAGTAAATTACTTTCGGGTTCAGTTACACCATAGCAAAATAGATGTGCATTACACTAACTAATCGCACCAATGAATGCCGGTGCTCAAGTCATATAAAGAAAACTAAGCTAAACTCAAATGTTTGTGTTTTTCTCTCAAAAATATACGAGCATCTTGCCTAGTCAATTTAGTAAGCTATATTGTTTCATCTAAACTATGAAGGAGAGGCATTTGATGCGAAGCATAATGACGAAGGAGGAGGTGGCTCACCCGCACGTAGAGGAACAGGTTGGCGACGAAGTTGCTGGGGTAGCCGGCGTCGGTCGCGGTGGCGCAGGTGAGCACGGGGTTGGCCAGCGCAGCTCGATGGGGCGGAGTTCGAAGGGGCTCGATTCGGCGAGATTGAGAGGATCTGCGTGGGGGAGAGAACGTGAGGCGGGTGGGGATCGAGGTGAATCGAGGGGGAGGCGGCCGCCGTCGAGGGGGACGTACTCGCGCGACGTCGGAGATCAAGATCGAGGGGTCGTCGGTGACGATGCGAGAGGAGGGCGTCGCCGGGGTGGCGAGGAGAGGAGGGCGTCGCTCGTGTCGCCGGTGAGGTGGCGTCGGAGAGGAGGCCGCGGTGGTGAATGGGCGCAGGGCGTCGCCGGCGGAGAGGAAGAAGGGGAGGGGTGGCAGCGCGGGGACGGCGGCGTCGCTCGGGGAAGAAGGGGAGGGGTGGGATCTGGTCGGGACGGGGGAAGAAATTGGGGAAATTTCTAAGTCCCCCGACGCCTTAGCAATAGCGCACCTCTCGGGGTGCGCCACTATGAGGCTTAACAATGGCGCACCTCTAGGGGTGCGCCACTGCCTCTTTATGTCTGGGTCAAAAGAATAACGCGGGGGGGATTGACATATCCCGCTTAGTACCGCACTGGCTCTGTCCCTGGTTGGTTTGTGCCAAACCCCTGCCGGCCAGGTTCGAACCCTGGCGGCCCCATTTTTTTTGCCTTTTCTTTTTAAATTGATTTAACACTATAATAAACATCCAAAATAGCATAATACACCAAAATAAAAGGCATAAATAATTATAATTATGTAGAATATTTAAAATACTATAGAATCTAGAAAATATCCAAAAATATAATTATATGTCTATTTTGATCGGTACAATGTGTAGATTAACAATATGACATCCATTATTCATACAAGAAAATGATACATAATTATCTTTTCACAATCTTCTTGCCCTTCTTTCTCGCGGTTGAATAATTTAGCCCCGGAACTCCTAGACTTCTTCTCTTGAATGGACGGCCTTTAGGTAGGGTGGTCCTGCTTCTTCTTGTTGTGTATGGTTCTTCATCATCGTCGTCGTCATCTTCCATCTTCGGATCGCCGTACTGGTCAAAGTCTAGCTCGTTGGCGGCTCCATCCATTCCGACGATGCTCCTTTTGCCTCTCCTCACGACAATTCGGATCGCCGTACATCTCAAGCTCGCACAGTATCACCACGATCTCTTCCTGTAGCCTTCTAAGTTGCCTCACGCCAACAGACTTCCGAGAGATGACGTCGAAAAAGTTGCATAGGCCAAAAAGCGTTTCACGGACGTGCGCGTCCATGATCCCACGGATTGCAACCGGAAGTATCCGCGTCATCGGCACGTGATAGTCGTGAGACTTCATCCTCGCTGAACCTCTCGCTTCGCTTTGTCTAGGTACCTGCTTATCTTCCCCGCGTAACCGTAGGGAAGTTTTACTCCTAGGAGACAGTCGAAAAACTCGCTCGATCTCCTTCCGACTTAGAGTGAAGCACGGGGGGGCAGTAATATTCAATCTTTTTGGCATTTTTGCCCTTGCGACGACTTTGCGTGTCCTCCGCCTCATCATCGTCATCGTCATCATCATCATTAGGGCGTCCCGCGTGAAGCTCCTCCCTGATCCCAATTGATTGCAAGTCGTACCTTGCTTTCGGCCCATCTTTGGTCTTCTCTGGCATGTTGAGGAGGGTACCAAGTAGACTCTCGCACACGTTCCAGTACGTAAAGTCCCAGAAAACAGACCTCGTCTTCCATACCTTAAGCAGCGGCTCCGGCGCCTTTCGCTTCTTTCCCGGCGGTGGGCACTCTTTCCAATTTTTCAATAGCTCGTCAATTTGCTCGCCGCTTCTCGTACGTGGCCGTCTTCGGGGTTCGTCTTCACCATCGAACAGATCCTTGCGTTTCCTCCATGCGTCGTCCTCGCGAAGCCACCTTCGATGTCCCATGAACACCGTTTTCGAGGACCCGGGATCTCTATCTAGCCGGCGGTACGTTGTGTCGTCCAAGCACCTTACGCATGCATTGAATCCGTGGACCACCTGCCCCGCGACATATCCGTAACCGAGAAAGTCGTGCACCGTCGTGAGCAATGCGGCGCTCATAGGGCAATATTCTTCCGCGGCGGCGTCCCACGTATCGGCAGGCGTGTCCCATAGCGTGGCTAGCTCCTCTTTCGAAGCCCCATATACGGATTGATGTCGTTCCCTGGTTGTTTCGGCCCTTCAATTAGCATACTCATTTGAATGTACTTCCTCTTCATGCACAACCAGGGGGGAGGTTGTACATCCACACAAACACGGGCCAGGTGCTATGCGTGCTGCTCGGCTGCCAAACGGATTGACTCCATCGGTGCTCGCGCCCAGCCTTATGTTCCTAGGATCGTCCCCAAAGTCCGGGTACTCGAGGTTCAACGCATTCCACCGGCTAGCATCCGAAGGGTGTCGCAACATCCTGTCCTTTTTCTTTTTGTTCGGATCATCTGCGTCATCTTCTCCCTTCCTCATCTCCGCGTGCCGGCGCATTAGCTTTGCTTGCTTAGGATCCGCGAAATACCGCTGCAGACGAGGAGTGATTGGAAAGTACCACACCACCTTCCGAGGAGCTTTCTTCCCCTTCTTGTACCGACTGACGCCGCACTCCGGACATATGGTACACTCTGCGTGCTCGTTCCGATAAATGATGCAATCGTTCAAGCACACATGGTATTTCACATGCGGTAAATCCAGAGGACACACGATTTTCTTGGCCTCCTCGATACTAGTCGGACACGTGTTACCTTTGGGAAGACGTTCCTGCCATAATGACATGTTGTCGTTGAAGGATGTGTCGGTCATTTTGTGCTTTACCTTCATCTCCAGAGCCATGAGCGTTACTTTCGGGCGGGTATCCTCCGGCCTGCATCCTTCATACAATGGAGTAACAGCGTCTACCTCCAGTTGATCCATCTTGGCTTTCTCTCGGGCGGCAGCTCATGCGTTACTCGTCTGCTTGAGAAGCAGCTCTGGAAGATAAGGGTCCTGCACCTAGTCCATCGACGATGGTCCATCGTCTTCATCTTCATGATCGTCATGATGACCTCCATCTTGATCTTCCTCATCATCAGGTCCAGGATCTCCTACATTGTGGTCATCATCATCTCCGGGATCTTCTACATCCTGATCATGCCCGAGATCTTCTACATCCCGATCACCTCCTTCCTTACTTCTTGTTGAATTCCCATGGACAAATTCATAATCATCTTCGTCGCCTTCCCACCGATAGCCATCCATGAAACCACGCATGAGAAGGTGGTCCCGCACCATATCGGCTTTAGGGTCCATAAGGCTCGTTAGCTTGCATCTTCGACACGGACATCTTATCTCCTTTTGGTTATTTCTAATCATCTCGGCTGTCGCGGCTTTCAAAAACCTAGCCACAACGCCTTCACTCATCATGCGGACCATGGTCGCCTGCGGATATAGAGAAAATGGATATCTTAGCATACCAAAAGAATATTTTGGCATGACCTTCCCTAAAAATCGGACATGTATATGCGTAGTATGCCCAACATTCGCCGAAACGGAAATGAATCAACGTTTCGGCAAAATATTGGCAACTCCATCGCATTTCAAATCCCTGCAAACAAACACATGCATGCAACACATGTGTGGATCGAGGCTTTGCATATACAACACATGTGGAGGCTTCGCATACAACACACATGCACGTGAGACGCTTTTCGCGCATGCGCACACAATACATGAGCTTCGCATAACATATGTGCACACACACGTGTGTGTGCAAGACGATCGGAACCGTTCACACACAAAGCATAAAACCAACAAAGTTACCGATACGGCGAGACCTAGAGTGTTGGATCAGGTAAAAAGTTGAGATTGAGTAGGGTATTGAGCTAAGAAAGCTTCACCATTACTTACCTATGAAGAAAATTAAGTTTACCAACTTAATTTTGGTGAATGAAGAGGTGAAAATGAGGTGGGAAGGAGGGGCAACACGACCGGATCCAGATTTGGTGGGAGGTGGTGGTGGAAGAGTGTTTGGGGAAAGTGGGTGGCACATGTGAGTGGAGGGTGAAAAGCGAGGAAATGGTCCCGGGTTAGCGGTGGCGCACCACCTAGCCGTGCGCCACTCGCTAGGGTGACATAGCAATGGCGCATCTGCTAAGTGGTGCGCCACCGCTCACCCGGTACCCGTAAACCCACGCCCCTGCCCAACTTAGCAGTGGTGCACCATGTCGACGGTGCGCCATAGCTAGTAGTGGCGCACCACGCAGTGCGCCATTGCTAAAGCCCTCATCTCTAAAGGGCCCTGGCCACCTCCTAGCAGTGGCGCACCAAAAAGCCATGCGCCATAAGTAAGCAAAGTAGCAGTGGCGCACCATGGAGACGTGCGCCACTATTAGTTTTGGGTAGGAGCTGGCCTCCTCGCCAGGAATTAGTAATGGCGCACCACAAACAAGGTGCGCCACTACTACATTTGTAACAGTGGCCCACCATTTTGTGGTGCGCCACTGCTAAGTAGTAGTGGCGCACGGCCATCATGGTGCGCCACTGAAGTCAACCTTACGGCTAGGCCTTTTCCTAGTAGTGTCACTTTTACGTTGGGGCAAAGTATTTTGATTGTATTGTGCAGGTTCCACGTTGGCGCCGGAATCCCTGGTGTTGCGCCGCACTACACTCCGTCACCAACAACCTTCACGTGGCCCTTGACTCCTACTGGTTCGATAAACCTTGGTTTCTTACTGAGGGAAACTTGCTGCTGTACGCATCACACCTTCCACTTGGGGTTCCCAACGGGCGTGTGCTTTACGCGTCATCGAGCTAAATTTCTGGCGCCGTTGCCGGGGACCTGAAGAAAAGTTACACCACAGAGATTTCTAACTCCCACGTCAACTGCACGCCAGCAGCTAAATTTCTGGCGCCGTTGCCGGGGAGATCAAGACACGCTGCAAGGGGAGTCTCCGACATCCAATCTCTTTACTTTGTTTTTGTCTTGCTTTACTTTATTTTATTTACTGCTTTGTTTGCTTTCTTTATATCAAAAATACAAAAAAAATTAGTTACTAGCTTTACTTTATTTACTGTCTTGTTTGCATTCTCTATATTAAAAACACAAAAAAATTAGTTACTTGTGTTTACTTTATTTAGTTTTATTTATTTACTACTGCTAAAATGGGTACTCCTGAGAATACTAAGTTGTGTGACTTCACTAGCACAAATAATAATGATTTCTTATGCACACCTATTGCTCCACCTGCTACTACAGCAGAATTTTATGAAATTAAACCTGCTTTACTAAATCTTGTTATGAGAGAGCAATTTTCTAGTGTTAGTTCTGATGATGCTGCTGCCCATCTTAATAATTTTGTTCAATTTGTGAAATGCAAAAGTATAAGGATGTAGATGGTGACATTATAAAATTGAAATTGTTTCTTTTCTCCTTAAGAGGAAGAGCTAAAGATTGGTTGCTATCTTTGCCTAAGAATAGTATTGATTCATGGACTAAATGTAAGGATGCTTTCATTGGTAGATATTATCCTCCTTCTAAAATTATATCTTTGAGAAGTAGCATAATGAATTTTAAGCAATTGGATAATGAACATGTTGCCCAAGCATGGGAAAGAATGAAATCTTTGGTGAAGAATTGCCCTACCCATGGACTAACTACTTGGATGATCATCCAAACCTTCTATGCAGGACTAAATTTTTCTTCGCGGAACTTATTGGATTCAGCTGCTGGAGGTACTTTTATGTCCATCACCTTAGGGGCGGCAACAAAGCTTCTTGATGATATGATGATCAACTCTGAATGGCACACTGAAAGGGCTCCACAAGGTAAGAAGGTAAATTCTGTTGAAGAAACCTCCTCCTTGAGTGATAAGATTGATGCTATTATGTCTATGCTTGTGAATGGTAGATCTAATGTTGATCCTAATAATGTTCCTTTAGCTTCATTGGTTGCTCAAGAAGAGCATGTTGATGTGAACTTCATTAAAAGTAATAATTTCAACAACAATGCTTATAGGAATAATTTTGGTAACAACTATGGGCCATATCCTTCTAATACTGGTAATGGTTATGGTAATTCTTATGGTAATTCTTACAACAAAAATAGGAGTGTACCCCCTGGTCTTGAAGCCATGCTTAAAGAATTTATTAGTACACAAACTGCTTTTAACAAATCTGTTGAAGAAAAGCTTGGTAAAATTGATATTCTTGCTTCTAAGGTTGATAGTCTTGCCGCTGATGTTGATCTTTTAAAATTGAAAGTTATGCCTAAATAAGATAAATATATTAATTCATTTGCTACAGCAAACGTCATCCAAGTTCGAATTAATGAAAATATTAGATTGATGGCTGAATTGCATGCTAGGTGGGAATGAGAAGAAAAACTAGCTAAAGAGAATAATGTAGCTAAAGTTTGGACTATTACCACCACTAGTAATGTTGATGCTTCACATGTTGCTAAACCTCCTACTATCAATGGTAAAATAATTGGTGTTGGCAATGTTTCTACTCCTAGTGCAAAGCGTGCAAAATTGCCTGAAACTGCTGAAACTGTTTGTGATAAAACTGCTTAAATTTTTCAAAATATTGGGGACAATGATCCCATTGCTGTAGATCATAATGGTTTAGATTTTGATGATTGTCATATCTCTGAAGTTATTAAGTTCTTACAAAAACTTGCTAGAAGTCCTAATGCTAGTGCTATAAATTTGGCCTTTACAAAACGTATTACAAATGCTCTCATAAAAGCTAGAGAAGAGAAATTAAAACTTGAAACTTCTATTCCTAGGAAGTTAGAAGATGGTTGGGAGCCCATCATTAAGATGAAGGTAAGTGATTTTGATTGTAATGCTTTATGTGATCTTGGTGCAAGTATCTCTGTTATGCCTAAGAAAATCTATGATATGATTGACTTGCCACCATTGAAAAATTGTTATTTGGATGTTAATCTTGCTGATAATGATATAAAGAAACCTTTGGGGAGGATTAATAATGTTCACATTACGGTTAACAATAACCTTGTCCCCGTTCATTTTGTTGTCTTGGATATTGAATGCAATGCATCTTGTCCCATTATTTTGGGAAGACCTTTTCTTCGAACTGTTGGTGCTATTATTGATATGAAGGAAGGGAATATTAAGTATCAATTTCCTCTCAAGAAAGGTATGGAAAACTTCCCTAGAAAGAGAATGAAGTTACCTTATGATTCTATTATTAGAACAAATTACGATGTTGATGCTTCATCTCTTGATGTCACTTGATTCACACTTTCTGCGCCTAGCTGAAAGGCGTTAAAGAAAAGCGCTTATGGAAGACAACCCATTATTTTACTTCTGCACTTTTGTTTTATATTTGAGTCTTGAAAGTTGTTACTACTGTAGCAACCTCTCCTTATCTTTATTTTATTGCATTGTTGTGCCAAGTAAAGTCTTTGATAGTAAGGTTAATACTATAATTGGATTACTGCACAGAAACAGATTTCTTGCTGTCACGAAATTGAGTAGCCCCGTCTGTAGGTAACTCAGAAAAATCTGCCAAGTTACGTGCGTGATCCTCAGATATTTACGCAACTTTCATTCAATTTGAGCTTTTTCATCTGAGCAAGTTAAGTGCCCCTGAAAAATTCGTCTTTACGGATCGTTCTGTTTTGACAGATTCTGCCTTTTATTTCGCATTGCCTCTTTTGCTATGTTGGATGGATTTCTTTGTTCCATTAACTTTCAGTAGCTTTGTGCAATGTCCAGAAGTGTTAAGAATGATTATGTCACCTCTGAATATGTGAATTTTTGATTATGCACTAAACCTCTGATACGTCTCCGACGTATCGATAATTTCTTATGTTCCATGCCACATTATTGATGATATCTACATGTTTTATGCATACTTTATGTCATATTTATGCATTTTCCGGCACTAACCTATTAACGAGATGCCGAAGAGCCAGTTGTTGTTTTCTGCTGTTTTTGGTTTCCGAAATCCTAGTAAGGAAATATTCTCGGAATTGGACGAAATCAACGCCCAGGGGCCTATTTTGCCACGAAGCTTCCAGAAGACCGAAGAGAAGACGAAGTGGGGCCACGGGGCGCCGCCACACTAGGGCGGCGCGGCCTAGGGGGGGCCGCGCGGTACTAGCGTGTGGGGCCCCCGTGACGCCCCTTTACCTGCCCTTCCGCCTACATATAGTCTTCGTCGCGAAACCCCCAGTACCGAGAGCCACGATTCGGAAAACCTTCCAGAGACGCCGCCGCCAATCCCATCTCGGGGGATTCAGGAGATCGCCTGCGGCACCCTGCCGGAGAGGGGAATCATCTCCCGGAGGACTCTTCACCGCCATGGTCGCCTCCGGAGTGATGAGTGAGTAGTTCACCCCTGGACTATGGGTCCATAGCAGTAGCTAGATGGTCGTCTTCTCTTTATGTGCTTCATTGTCGGATCTTGTGAGCTTCCTATCATGATCAAGATCATCTATTTGTAATGCTATATGTTGTGTTTGTTGGGATCCGATGGATAGAGAATATTATGTTATGTTGATTATCAATTTATTACCTATGTGTTGTTTATGATCTTGCATGCTCTCCGTTATTAGTAGAGGCTCTGGCCAAGTTTTTACTCTTTACTCCAAGAGGGAGTATTTATGCTCGATAGTGGGTTCATGCCTCCATTAAATCTAGGACAGTGACAGAAAGTTCTAAGGTTGTGGATGTGCTGTTGCCACTAGGGATAAAACATTGATGCTATGTCCGAGGATGTAGTTATTGATTACATTACGCACCATACTTAATGCAATTGTCTGTTGTTTGCAACTTAATACCGGAAGGGGTTCGGATGATAACCTCGAAGGTGGACTTTTTAGGCATAGATGCATGCTGGATAGCGGTCTATGTACTTTGTCGTAATGCCCAATTAAATCTCACAATACTCATCATATCATGTATGTGCATGGTCATGCCCTCTTTATTTGTCAATTGCCCAACTGTAATTTGTTCACCCAACATGCTATTTATCTTATGGGAGAGACACCTCTAGTGAACTGTGGACTGATACGTCTCCGACGTATCGATAATTTCTTATGTTCCATGCCACATTATTGATGATATCTACATGTTTTATACACATTATATGTCGTATTTATGCATTTTCCGGCACTAACCTATTAACGAGATGCCGAAGAGCCAGTTGCTGTTTTCTGCTGTTTTTGGTTTCAGAAATCCTACAAAGGAAATATTCTCG
Organism: Lolium rigidum; assembly: GCF_022539505.1. Classification (NCBI taxonomy): domain Eukaryota; kingdom Viridiplantae; phylum Streptophyta; class Magnoliopsida; order Poales; family Poaceae; genus Lolium; species Lolium rigidum. The sequence goes on along the minus strand of NC_061511.1, from coordinate 143,576,269 downwards.
GAATTGGACAAAATCAACGCCCAGGGGCCTATTTTGCCATGAAGCTTCCAGAAGACCGAAGAGAAGACGAAGTGGGGCCACGGGGCGCCGCCACACTAGGGCGGCGCGGCCCAGGAGGGGCCCGCGCGGCCCTGCTGTGTGGGGCCCTCGTGACCCCTCCGACTCCGCCCTTCCGCCTACTTAAGGTCTTCGTCGCGAAACCCCCAGTACCGAGAGCCACGATACGGAAAACCTTACTGAGACGCCGCCGCCGCCAATCCCATCTCGGGGGATTCGGAGATCACCTCCGGCACCCTGCCGGAGAGGGGAATCATCTCCCGGAGGACTCTTCACCGCCATGGTCGCCTCCGGAGTGATGAGTGAGTAGTTCACCCCTGGACTATGGGTCCATAGCAGTAGCTAGATGGTTGTCTTCTCCTCATGTGCTTCATTGTTGGATCTTGTGAGCTGCCTAATATGATCAAGATCATCTATCTGTAATTCTATATGTTGTGTTTGTCGGGATCCGATGGATAGAGAATACTATGTTATGTTGATTATCAATCTATTACCTATGTGTTGTTTATGATCTTGCATGCTCTCCGTTATTAGTAGAGGCTCTGGCCAAGTTTTTACTCTTAACTCCAAGAGGGAGTATTTATGCTCGATAGTGGGTTCATGCCTCCATTAAATCCGGGACAGCGACGAAAGTTCTAAGGTTGTGGATGTGTTGTTGCCACTAGGGATAAAACATTGATGCTATGTCCGAGGATGTAGTTATTGATTACATTACGCACCATACTTAATGCAATTGTCTGTTGTTTTGCAACTTAATACTTGAAGGGGTTCGGATGATAACCTGAAGGTCAACTTTTTAGGCATAGATGCATGCTGGATAGCGGTCTATGTACTTTGTCGTAATGCCCAATTAAATCTCACAATATTCATCATATCATGTATGTGCATTGTCATGCTCTCTTTATTTGTCAATTGCCCGACTGTAATTTGTTCACCCAACATGCTATTTATCTTATGGGAGAGACACCTCTAGTGAACTGTGGACCCCGGTCCATTCTTTTACATCGAATACAATCTGCTGCTATTGTTCTTTACTGTTCTTTGCAAACAATCATCATCCACACTATACATCTAATCCTTTGTTACAGCAAGCCGGTGAGATTGACAACCTCACTGTTTCGTTGGGGCAAAGTACTTTGGTTGTGTTGTGCAGGTTCCACGTTGGCGCCGGAATCCCTGGTGTTGCGCCGCACTACATCTCGCCGCCATCAGCCTTCAACGTGCTTCTTGACTCCTACTGGTTCGATAAACCTTGGTTTCTTACTGAGGGAAACTTGCTGTTGTACGCATCACACCTTCCACCTGGGGTTCCCAACGGACGCGTGCTGTACGCGTATCAAGCTAAATTTCTGGCGCCGTTGCCGGGGAGATCAAGACACGCTGCAAGGGGAGTCTCCACAATCCAATCTCTTTACTTTGTTTTGTCTTGTTTTATTTTATTTACTACTTTGTTTGCTGCATTATATCAAAACACACAAAAATTAGTTGCTAGCTTTACTTTATTTACTGGCTTGCACTCTATATCAAAAACACAAAAAAATTAGTTACTTGCATTCGTTTTACTCATTTCAACATGTTTCCTTTTAATTTTACTGTAAAAGATATACCTGTGGGACAAGGGTCTATAATTGGAAGAGATAACATAGAAGAATTTTTCACCCATGTTAGTGTGCATGAAGATCTTAAAGATATACCCCTTGCAAAAGTTGTCCCTACTTATGAAGATGCCTCTGTTTGTTTGGTACGCATGATGGAAGCTAGATTTATTAGTCTCAACCCCATGATATAACACATGTTTCTTACACTTTCTGATATGGAGCGGGGAGAGAAGAGAGATTTTGTTCTAAAAGTCTTAGTGCGGGAATTTGCAGATATAGCTAAAGAAGCTGGAAAAGTTTTTAGTAAGCATGAGAGGCTTGGTATGATCACCGATTTTAAAAGAACACTTGAAAAAATGGATATGGATAGAATAAAGTACACTAATAATGTTAATGATGGTGGGGAGATTAAAGCACCAATACCATGTAAGCTCCTAGCAATGCATGAAGCTCTAGATAATAATTATGCTTGGCTTGTTCCTGAAAATTTGTTTGATGAGAGCAGCAAGCCCAAGACTAATGAAAAGGGAGCCGATGAAACTTATGTATCCAGCATACTATGCATGGTTGAGAAAACTCCCAACACCCAAGGTAATGTCGATGCTTCATCTCTTGATAATACTTGATATACACTTTCTGCGCCTAGCTGAAAGGCGTTAAAGAAAAGCACTTATGGGAGACAACCCATGTTTTTACTACAATATTTTGTTTTATATTTGAGTCTTGGAAGTTGTTTACTACTGTAGCAACCTCTCCTTATCTTAGTTTTGTGCATTGTTGTGCCAAGTAAAGTCTTTGATAGTAAGGTTCATACTAGATTTGGATTACTGCGCAGAAACAGATTTCTTTGCTGTCACCAATTTCGACCTTCCTCTCTGTAGGTAGCTCAGAAAAATATGTCAATTTACGTGCGTGATCCTCAGATATGTACGCAACTTTCATTCAATTTTGGCATTTTCGTTTGAGCAAGTCTGGTGCCTCAATAAAATCCATCTTTACAGACTGTTCTGTTTTGACAGATTCTGCCTTTTATTTCGCATTGCCTCTTTTGCTATGGTGGATGAATTTCTTTGTTCCATTAATGTCCAGTAGCTTTATGCAACGTCCAGAAGTGTTAAGAATGATTATGTCACCTCTGAACATGTTAATTTTTATTGTGCACTAACCCTCCAATGAGTTGTTTCGAGTTTGGTGTGGAGGAAGTTTTCAAGGATCAAGAGAGGGAGATGATACAATATGATCAAGGAGAGTGAAAGCTCTAAGCTTGGGGATGCCCCGGTGGTTCACCCCTGCATATTTTAAGAAGACTCAAGCGTCTAAGCTTGGGGATGCCCAAGGCATCCCCTTCTTCATCGACAACATTATCAGGTTCCTCCCCGAAACTATATTTTTATTCCATCACATCTTATGTGCTTTGCTTGGAGCGTCGGTTTGTTTTTGTTTTTTGTTTTTGTTTGAATAAAATGGATCCTAGCATTCATTGTGTGGGAGAGAGACACGCTCCGTCTGTTGCATATGGACAAATATGTCCTTAGGCTTTACTCATAGTATTCATGGCGAAGGTTGAATCTTCTTCGTTAAATTGTTATATGGTTGGAATTGGGAAATGCTACATGTAGTAATTCTACAATGTCTTGAATAATTTGATACTTGGCAATTGTTGTGCTCATGTTTAAGCTCTTGCATCATATAGTTTGCACCCATTAATGAAGAAACACCTAGAGCTTGCTAAATTTGGTTTGCATATTTGGTCTCTCTAAAGTCTAGATAATTTCTAGTATTGAGTTTTGAACAACAAGGAAGACGGTGTAGAGTCTTATAATGTTTACAATATGTCTTTTATGTGAGTTTTGCTGCACCGGTTCATCCTTGTGTTTGTTTCAAATAACCTTGCTAGCCTAAACCTTGTATCGAGAGGGAATACTTCTCATGCATCCAAAATCCTTGAGCCAACCACTATGCCATTTGTGTCCACCATATCTACCTACTACATGGTATTTCTCCGCCATTCCAAAGTAAATTGCTTGAGTGCTACCTTTAACATTTCTATTCTCTACCTTTACAATATATAGCTCATGGGACAAATAGCTTAAAAACTATTGTGGTATTGAATATGTACTTATGCACTTTATCTCTTATTAAGTTGCTTGTTGTGCGATAACCATGTTTTCTGGGGACGCCATCAACTATTCTTTGTTGAATATCATGTGAGTTGCTATGCATGTCCGTCTTGTCTGAAGTAAGGGAGATCTACCACTTTAATGGTTAGAGCATGCATATTGTTAGAGAAGAACATTGGGCCGCTAACTAAAGCCATGAATCATGGTGGAAGTTTCAGTTTTGGACATATATCCTCAATCTCATATGAGAACACTAATTGTTGCTACATTCTTATGCATTAAAGAGGAGTCCATTATCTCGTTGTCCATGTTGTCCCGGTATGGATGTCTAAGTTGAGAATAATCAAAAGCGAGAAATCCAAAATGCGAGCTTTCTCCTTAGACCTTCGTACAGGCGGCATGGAGGTACCCCTTTGTGACACTTGGTTAAAACATGTGTATTGCGATGATCCCGGTAGTCCAAGCTAATTAGGATAAGGTGCGGGCACTATTAGTATACTATGCATGAGGCTTGCAACTTGTAAGATATAATTTACATAATACATATGCTTTATTACTACCGTTGACAAAATTGTTTCTTGTTTTCAAAATCAAAGCTCTAGCACAAATATAGCAATCGATGCTTTCCTCTTTGAAGGACCTTTCTTTTACTTTTATGTTGAGTCAGTTCACCTATTTCTCTCCACCTCAAGAAGCAAACACTTGTGTGAACTGTGCATTGATTCCTACATACTTGCATATTGCACTTGTTATATTACTCTATGTTGACAATTATCCATGAGATATACATGTTATAAGTTGAAAACAACCGCTGAAACTTAATCTTCCTTTGTGTTGCTTCAATACCTTTACTTTGATTTATTGCTTTATGAGTTAACTCTTATGCAAGACTTATTGATGCTTGTCTTGAAAGTACTATTCATGAAAAGTCTTTGCTTTATGATTCAGTTGTTTACTCATGTCATTACCATTGTTTTGATCGCTGCATTCATTACATATGTTTACAATAGTATGATCAAGGTTATGATGGCATGTCACTCCGTAAATTATCTTTGTTATCGTTTACTCGCTCGGGACGAGCAGAACTAAGCTTGGGGATGCTGATACGTCTCCGACGTATCGATAATTTCTTATGTTCCATGCCACATTATTGATGATATCTACATGTTTTATACACATTATATGTCGTATTTATGCATTTTCCGGCACTAACCTATTAACGAGATGCCGAAGAGCCAGTTGCTGTTTTCTGCTGTTTTTGGTTTCAGAAATCCTACAAAGGAAATATTCTCGGAATTGGACGAAATCAACGCCCAGGGTCCTATTTTTGCACGGAGCTTCCAGAAGACCGAGGGGGAAAAGAAGTGGGGCCACGAGGCGCCGCCACAACAGGGCGGCGCGGCCCAGGTCCTAGCCGCGCGGACCTGGTGTGTGGGGCCCTCGTGTGGCCCCCCGCGTTGCCCTTCCGCCTACTTAAAGCCTTCGTCGCGAAACCCCCGGTACCGAGAGCCACGATACGGAAAACCTTACCGAGACGCCGCCGCCGCCAATCCCATCTCGGGGGATTCGGAGATCACCTCCGGCACCCCGCCGGAGAGGGGAATCATCTCCCGGAGGACTCTTCACCGCCATGGTCACCTCCGGAGTGATGAGTGAGTAGTTCACCCCTGGACTATGGGTCCATAGCAGTAGCTAGATGGTTGTCTTCTCCTTATGTGCTTCATTGTCGGATCTTGTGAGCTGCCTAACATGATCAAGATCATCTATCCGTAATGCTATATGTTGTGTTTGTTGGGATCCGATGGATAGAGAATACTATGTTATGTTGATTATCAATCTATTACCTATGTGTTGTTTATGATCTTGCATGCTCTCCGTTATTAGTAGAGGCTCGGCCAAGTTTTTACCCTTAACTCCAAGAGGGAGTATTTATGCTCGATAGTGGGTTCATGCCTCCATTAAATCCGGGACGAGTGACGGAAAGTTCTAAGGTTGTGGATGTGCTTGTTGCCACTAGGGATAAAACATTGATGCTATGTCCGAGGATGTAGTTATTGATTACATTACGCACCATACTTAATGCAATTGTCTGTTGTTTTGCAACTTAATACCGGAAGGGGTTCGGATGATAACCTGAAGGTGGACTTTTTAGGCATAGATGCATGTCTGGATAGCGGTCTATGTACTTTGTCGTAATGCCCAATTAAATCTCACAATATTCATCATATCATGTATGTGCATTGTTATGCCCTCTCTATTTGTCAATTGCCCGACTGTAATTTGTTCACCCAACATGCTATTTATCTTATGGGAGAGACACCTCTAGTGAACTCGTGGACCCCGGTCCATTCTTTTACATCGAATACAATCTACTGCAATACTTGTTCTACTGTTTTCTTGCAAACAATCATCATCCACACTATACATCTAATCCTTTGTTACAGCAAGCCGGTGAGATTGACAACCTCACTGTTTCGTTGGGGCAAAGTACTTTGGTTGTGTTGTGCAGGTTCCACGTTGGCGCCGGAATCCCTGGTGTTGCGCCGCACTACATCCCGCCGCCATCAACCTTCAACGTGCTTCTTGGCTCCTACTGGTTCGATAAACCTTGGTTTCTTACTGAGGGAAAACTTGCCGTTGTACGCATCACACCTTCCTCTTGGGGTTCCCAATGGACGCGTGCTGTACGCGTATCAATCTGCTTCAACATTCAGAGGCTGGGTGAATAGTGGAGAGGTGTGCCAAGTTATTGAGCTGCTCCCTATTTAAGACACAACAAAAGAACACAATAGAGACACATCTGCTACAGAAACACAAGTACCTGCATCTGTTCAACAGTTGTTACACCAATATAAAGTGTTGTTTCAAGAGCCACAAACCCTACCTCCGCATAGAACATTTGAGTACAACATTCCACTAATGCCAGGCACAAAACCCATCAATGTGAAGCCATATAGATATGCCCCTCATCAAAAGACAGAAATTGAACGGCAAATAAAAGAAATGATGGACAAGGGACTGATCCAATTGAGCAATAGTCCTTTCGCCTCTCCAGTCTTATTGGTTAGAAAAAAGGACGGCACCAGGAGGTTTTGTGTTGACTACACAGGCATGAATAGCATCACAACAAAAAAACAAATACCCTATGCCAGTGGTTGATGAATTACTGGATGAGTTAGCTGGTTCTCAATGGTTCATTGATTTACGACCATGGTACCACCGGATTAGGTTGGTGCCAACAGAGGAGCACAAGACGGCTTTCAAGACACATATGGGACTATATGAGTTCAAGGTCATGCCATTCGGCCTAACAAATGCACTAGCTACATTTCAATCAACCATGAACTCTATTTTCTCGCATTTGATCAGGAAATGTTTATTGGTCTTCATGGATGATATTTTGGTATACAACCCAAGCATAAAGGACCATGTGTCTCACTTGAACCAAGTGTTCAGTCTACTGCACCAGCATCAGTTGTCCATAAAGCACAGTAAATGCTCATTTTCTCAGCAAAGCCTTGAGTACCTTGGCCATGTAATCAGCAACCAAGGTGTAGCCACTAACCCGGGGAAAATCCAAGCAGTACAAACATGGCCTACACCAGTGAATGTGAAGCAAGTCAGGGGATTCCTAGGGTTGATTGGGTATTACAAAAAATTTATACGCAATTAAAGCCTAGCATATTATCTGACTTACTCAAGAAAAATGTGGTATTCCAGTGGACACCCACACATCAGGCTGCATTTGACCACCTCAAGCAACTTATGCTGGAAGCACCTGTCCTTGGTATAACAGATTTTCAAATTCTATTATGCTTACAAACATGGAGTGGGAGAAGTGTTATCCCAGAATGGACATCCAGTAGCCTACATGAGTAAGGCATTGGGTCCCATGGCACATGCCATGTCGACTTATGAGAAAGAATGTCTAGCAATATTGTTGGCCGTGAAAAATGGAGATCCTACCTACAACACGCTCCCTTCACCATAGTCATAGATCACAGAAGCTTAGTGCATTTATCTGATCCAAAATTGACTAGTGACATGCAACAAAAAGCATTTTTCAAACTAATGGGGCTTCAGTATAAATTGCAGTACCGCAAGGGCAAGGATAATTCAGCAGCAGATGCATTATCTAGACTGCCAATGGATAGTGAACTGCATGCAATATCTGTCAGTCGTCCAGGTTGGTTGGAGTCAATTACTAAAGGATATGACAAAGATGAACAAGCCAAGAAATTACTTCAGGTGCTCAGCATCCACAGCTAGCCCCAATAAACAAGGCTATTCAATCCAAAGGGTTGATCCATTTCAAGGATAGCATGTGGTTAGGGAACAATAGTGAAGCACACCAAGCAATTCTTTTATCCTTGCATGACAGTGGACTAGGAGGCCACTCTGGATTTCTGGGCACTTACCAGCGCATCAAAGCCTTGTTCTCATGACCACATATGAAGGAACATGTCAAAAAATATGTACAACAGTGTACTACTTGTCAACAAGCAAAGTCTGAGCACATCAAAATTCTAGGTCTGCTTAGCTCACTTCCTGGGACTGCCAAAATCTGGGAAACTCAACTGCATTTTGGTTGTCATTGACAAGCTGACAAAGTTTGGTCACTTCATACCCTTGGCACACCCATTTTCAGCATTCACTATGGCTCAAACGTTCATTGACAATGTACATCGATTGCATGAACTTCCTACGGTGGTCATCTCAGATAGAGATCCAATCTTCACCAGTAAACTCTGGCAAGAACTGTTTAGGCTGGCAGATATCAAGATGAACATGAGCTCATCAAATCACCCGCAGACGGAGGATCAAATAGAGAAGCTTAACCAGTGTCTAGAGACATACTTGAGATGTGCCGTTCATGCCTCACCAAATAAATGGTCTAAGTGGCTTCCTCTGCCTGAACATTGGTATAACACCAATTATCATTCAACATTGGGCAAAACACCCTTTGAAATCCTGTATGGATATAAATCACGATATTTGGAGGTTAGCAAGTTGCAATCTGATACAGCTACTGACATTGTTGGATGGTTGCAGTACAGACAAGAAACAACAATTCTCCTCCAACAACATCTGTTGAGAGCCCAGCAAAGAATGAAGCATCAGGATGATGAGAAAAGATCTGAGCGAGTCTTCCAAGTAGGCGACAAAGTGTTCATGAAACTGCAGTCTTACACACAAACATCTGTTGCTCGAAGGTCTAATCACAAACTATCCTTCAAGTACGTAGGTCCCTATGAGATTTTGGAACGAATTGGCAAAGTGGCATACCGGCTAAGTGATACGTCTCCGACGTATCGATAATTTCTTATGTTCCATGCCACATTATTGATGATATCTACATGTTTTATACACATTATATGTCGTATTTATGCATTTTCCGGCACTAACCTATTAACGAGATGCCGAAGAGCCAGTTGTTGTTTTCTGCTGTCTTTGGTTTCAGAAATCCTACAAAGGAAATATTCTCGGAATTGGACGAAATCAACGCCCAGGGTCCTATTTTGCCACGAAGCTTCCAGAAGACCGAAGGGAAGACGAAGTGGGGCCACGGGGCGCCGCCACACTAGGGCGGCGCGGCCCAGGAGGGGCCCGCGCGGCCCTGCTGTGTGGGGCCCCCGTGACCCCTCCGACTCCGCCCTTCCGCCTACTTAAGGTCTTCGTCACGAAACCCCCAGTACCGAGAGCCACGATACGGAAAACCTTACTGAGACGCCGCCGCCGCCAATCCCATCTCGTGGGATTCTGGAGATCACCTCCGGCACCCTGCCGGAGAGGGGATCCATCTCCCGGAGGACTCTTCACCGCCATGGTCGCCTCCGGAGTGATGAGTGAGTAGTTCACCCCTGGACTATGGGTCCATAGCAGTAGCTAGATGGTTGTCTTCTCCTCATGTGCTTGATTGTCGGATCTTGTGAGCTGCCTAACATGATCAAGATCATCTATCTGTAATTCTATATGTTGTGTTTGTCGGGATCCGATGGATAGAGAATACTATGTTATGTTGATTATCAATCTATTACCTATGTGTTGTTTATGATCTTGCATGCTCTCCGTTATTAGTAGAGGCTCCGGCCAAGTTTTTTGCTCTTAACTCCAAGAGGGAGTATTTATGCTCGATAGTGGGTTCATGCCTCCATTAAATGTGGGACAGTGACAGAAAGTTCTAAGGTTGTGGATGTGCTGTTGCCACTAGGGATAAAACATTGATGCTATGTCCGAGGATGTAGTTATTGATTACATTACGCACCATACTTAATGCAATTATCTGTTGTTTGCAACTTAATACTGGAAGGGGTTCGGATGATAACTTGAAGGTGGACTTTTTAGGCATAGATGCATGCTGGATAGCGGTCTATGTACTTTGTCGTAATGCCCAGTTAAATCTCACAATATTCATCATATCATGTATGTGCATTGTTATGCCCTCTCTATTTGTCAATTGCCCGACTGTAATTTGTTCACCCAACATGCTATTTATCTTATGGGAGAGACACCTCTAGTGAACTGTGGACCCCGGTCCATTCTTTTACATCGAATACAATCTGAAATACTTGTTCTACTGTTTTCTGCAAACAATCATCATCCACACTATACATCTAATCCTTTGTTACAGCAAGCCGGTGAGATTCACAACCTCACTGTTTCGTTGGGGCAAAGTACTTTGGTTGTGTTGTGCAGGTTCCACGTTGGCGCCGGAATCCCTGGTGTTGCGCCGCACTACATCTCGCCGCCATCAACCTTCAACGTGCTTCTTGGCTCCTCCTGGTTCGATAAACCTTGGTTTCTTTCTGAGGGAAAACTTGCCGCCGTACGCATCACACCTTCCTCTTGGGGTTCCCAACGGACGCGTGATGTACGCGTATCAAGACTGTTTTCTGGCGCCGTTGCCGGGGAGATCAAGACACGCTGCAAGGGGAGTCTCCACAATCCAATCTCTCTACTTTGTTTTTGTCTTGCTTTATTTTATTTACTACTTTGTTTGCTGCATTATATCAAAATACAAACAAATTAGTTGCTAGTTTTACTTTATTTACTTTATTGCACTCTATATCAAAAACACAAAAAAATTAGTTACTTGCATTTATTTTATCTAGTTTGCTTTATTTACTATTGCTAAAGTGAGTAATCCTGAAGTTGAAGTTCGTTCGTTTAAGCAACAAGGGGGAGAATGTTTAAAAGATGCTTGGTATAGAATTAGTGATGCTCATAATAGGTTCACTAAGAAACACTCCACCACTATCCTACTCAGGAATTTTTATGTTGGTATCTCTAGCTGGAATAGGTATGTTCTTGATTGTCTCGCAGGAGGTAACTTCCTAGGCGCTCCTGCTTTAGAAGCTAGTTGCATTATTGAGAGTTTATTTGGAACACCACCTGTTAATGAAGTTAAAATTGAAACCTCTCTTGAAGATGTCTTGAAAAAATTGGAAACCATAGAGAAAAAATTTCCAAGTGTTGAAACTAAATTGGAAATGTTACTTGATAAAACTGATGAACTTGATAAATCCTTAGGAGGAATTGACGAAAGAATTAGTGTCCTAGGAACTTGTGTTGTCCATGATAATCAAATCAATAGGATTGGCGAACTTGAAAAAGCTATGGGAACCTTGGGTTCCACCTTTTCATCTGTAAAGTTTAGAGAAAAAGCTTATGTGGGTAAGGAGCAAAAGTTTATGCATGTCTCTAAAGTGCCTAAACCAAAAAAATATTATTATAGGCCTAAAATTGACAAATCCCTTAGTACATCTATAGATGGGGGAGCTTATGATATCGATGCTTCATCTCTTGATAACACTTGATATACACTTTCTGCGCCTAGCTGAAAGGCGTTAAAGAAAAGCGCTTATGGGAGACAACCCATGTTTTTACTACAGTACTTTTATTTTATATTTGAGTCTTGGAAGTAGTTTACTACTGTAGCAACCTCTCCTTATCTTAGTTTTGTGCATTGTTGTGCCAAGTAGAGTCTTTGATAGTAAGGTTCATACTAGATTTGGATTACTGCGCAGAAACAGATTTCTTTGCTGTCACGAATTTCGACCTGCCTCTCTGTAGGTAGCTCAGAAAAATATGCCAATTTACGTGCGTGATCCTCAGATATGTACGCAACTTTCATTAAATTTGTGCATTTTCATTTGAGCAAGTCTGGTGCCTCAATAAAATCCATCTTTACGGACTGTTCTGTTTTGACAGATTCTGCCTTTTATTTCGCATTGCCTCTTTTGCTATGGTGGATGAATTTCTTTGTTCCATTAATGTCCAGTAGCTTTATGCAATGTACGAAGTGTTAAGAATGATTGTGTGACCTCTGAACATGTTAATTTTTATTGTGCACTAACCCTCTAATGAGTTGTTTCGAGTTTGGTGTGGAGGAAGTTTTCAAGGATCAAGAGAGGAGGATGATACAATATGATCAAGGAGAGTGAAAGCTCTAAGCTCGGGGTTGCCCCGGTGGTTCACCCCTGCATATTTTAAGAAGACTCAAGCGTCTAAGCTTGGGGATGCCCAAGGCATCCCCTTCTTCATCGACAACATTATCAGGTTCCTCCCCTGAAACTATATTTTTATTCCATCACATCTTATGTGCTTTGCTTGGAGCGTCGGTTTGTTTTTGTTTTTGTTTTGTTTGAATAAAATGGATCCTAGCATTCATTGTGTGGGAGAGAGACACGCTCCGCTGTTGCATATGGACAAATATGTCCTTAGGCTTTACTCATAGTATTCATGGCGAAGGTTGAATCTTCTTCGTTAAATTGTTATATGGTTGGAATCGGGAAATGCTACATGTAGTAATTCTAAAATGTCTTGAATAATTTGATACTTGGCAATTGTTGTGCTCATGTTTAAGCTCTTGCATCATATACTTTGCACCCATTAATGAAGAAACACCTAGAGCTTGCTAAATTTGGTTTGCATATTTGGTCTCTCTAAAGTCTAGATAATTTCTAGTATTGAGTTTTGAACAACAAGGAAGACGGTGTAGAGTCTTATAATGTTTACAATATGTCTTTTATGTGAGTTTTGCTGCACCGGTTCATCCTTGTGTTTGTTTCAAAATAACCTTGCTAGCCTAAACCTTGTATCGAGAGGGAATACTTCTCATGCATCCAAAATCCTTGAGCCAACCACTATGCCATTTGTGTCCACCATACCTACCTACTACATGGTATTTCTCCGCCATTCCAAAGTAAATTGCTTGAGTGCTACCTTTAAAATTTCCATTCTTTACCTTTGCAATATATAGCTCATGGGACAAATAGCTTAAAAACTATTGTGGTATTGAATATGTACTTATGCACTTTATCTCTTATTAAGTTGCTTGTTGTGCGATAACCATGTTCCTGGGGACGCCATCAACTACTCTTTGTTGAATATCATGTGAGTTGCTATGCATGTCCGTCTTGTCTGAAGTAAGGGAGATCTACCACTTTAATGGTTAGAGCATGCATATTATTAGAGAAGAACATTGGGCCGCTAACTAAAGCCATTAATCATGGTGGAAGTTTCAGTTTTGGACATATATCCTCAATCTCATATGAGAACACTAATTGTTGCTACATGCTTATGCATTAAAGAGGAGTCCATTATCTGTTGTCCATGTTGTCCCGGTATGGATGTCTAAGTTGAGAATAATCAAAAGGGAGAAATCCAAAATGCGAGCTTTCTCCTTAGACCTTTGTACGAGCGGCATGGAGGTACCCCTTTGTGACACTTGGTTAAAACATGTGTATTGCGATGATCCCGGTAGTCCAAGCTAGTTAGGACAAGGTGCGGGCACTATTAGTATACTATGCATGAGGCTTGCAACTTGTAAGATATAATTTACATGATACATATGCTTTATTACTACCGTTGACAAAATTGTTTCCTGTTTTCAAAATAAAAGCTCTAGCACAAATATAGCAATCGATGCTTTCCTCTGCGAAGGGCCTTTCTTTTACTTTTATGTTGAGTCAGTTCACCTATTTCTCTCCACCTCAAGAAGCAAACACTTGTGTGAACTGTGCATTGATTCCTACATACTTGCATATTGCACTTGTTATATTAATCTATGTTGACAATTATCCATGAGATATACATGTTATAAGTTGAAAGCAACCGCTGAAACTTAATCTTCCTTTGTGTTGCTTCAATACCTTTACTTTGATTTATTGCTTTATGAGTTAACTCTTATGCAAGACTTATTGATGCTTGTCTTGAAAGTACTATTCATGAAAAGTCTTTGCTTTATGATTCAGTTGTTTACTCATGTCATTACCATTGTTTTGATCGCTGCATTCATTACATATGTTTACAATAGTATGATCAAGGTTATGATGGCATGTCACTCCAGAAATTATCTTTGTTATCGTTTACTCGCTCGGGACGAGCAGGAACTAAGCTTGGGGATGTTGATACGTCTCCGACGTATCGATAATTTCTTATGTTCCATGCCACATTATTGATGATATCTACATGTTTTATACACATTATATGTCGTATTTATGCATTTTCCGGCACTAACCTATTAACGAAATGCCGAAGAGCCAGTTGATGTTTTCTGCTGTTTTTGGTTTCAGAAATCCTACAAAGGAAATATTCTCGGAATTGGACGAAATCAACGCACAGGGTCCTATTTTGCCACAAAGCTTCCAGAAGACCGAAGGGAAGACGAAGTGGGGCCACGGGGCGCCACCACACTAGGGCGGCGCGGCCCAGGAGGGGCTCGCGCGGCCCTGCTGTGTGGGGCCCCCGTGACCCCTCCGACTCCGCCCTTCCGCCTACTTAAGGTCTTCGTCGCGAAACCCCCAGTACCGAGAGCCACGATACGGAAAACCTTACTGAGACGCCGCCGCCACCAATCCCATCTCGGGGGATTCTGGAGATCACCTCCGGCACCCTGCGGGAGAGGGGATTCATCTCCCGGAGGACTCTTCACCGCCATGGTCGCCTCCGGAGTGATGAGTGAGTAGTTCACCCCTGGATTATGGGTCCATAGCAGTAGCTAGATGGTTGTCTTCTCCTCATGTGCTTGATTGTCGGATCTTGTGAGCTGCCTAACATGATCAAGATCATCTATCTGTAATTCTATATGTTGTGTTTGTCGGGATCCGATGGATAGAGAATACTATGTTATGTTGATTATCAATCTATTAATCTATTACCTATGTGTTGTTTATGATCTTGCAGCTCTTCGTTATTAGTAGAGGCTCTGGCCAAGTTTTTTACTCTTAACTCCAAGAGGGAGTATTTATGCTCGATAGTGGGTTCATGCCTCCATTAAATCTGAGACAGTGACAGAAAGTTCTAAGGTTGTGGATGTGCTGTTGCCACTAGGGATAAAACATTGATGCTATGTCCGAGGATGTAGTTATTGATTACATTATGCACCATACTTAATGCAATTGTCTGTTGTTTGCAACTTAATACTGGAAGGGGTTCGGATGATAACCTGAAGGTGGACTTTTTAGGCATAGATGCATGCTGGATAGCGGTCTATGTACTTTGTCGTAATGCCCAATTAAATCTCACAATATTCATCATATCATGTATGTGCATTGTTATGCCCTCTCTATTTGTCAATTGCCCGACTGTAATTTGTTCACCCAACATGCTATTTATCTTATGGGAGAGACACCTCTAGTGAACTGTAGACCCCGGTCCATTCTTTTACATCGAATACAATCTGCAATACTTGTTCTACTGTTTTCTGCAAACAATCATCATCCACACTATACATCTAATCCTTTGTTACAGCAAGCCGGTGAGATTGACAACCTCACTGTTTCGTTGGGGCAAAGTACTTTGGTTGTGTTGTGCAGGTTCCACGTTGGCGCCGGAATCCCTGGTGTTGTGCCGCACTACATCTCGCCACCATCAACCTTCAACGTGCTTCTTGGCTCCTCCTGGTTCGATAAACATTGGTTTCTTTCTGAGGGAAAACTTGCCGCCGTACGAATCACACCTTCCTCTTGGGGTTCCCAACGGACGCGTGCTGTACGCGTATCACTAAGCTACCAGTGGGGAGTCAAATTCACCCTGTCTTCACGTATCCCAGCTAAAGAAAATGGTTCCCCCAGCTCAGGTTCATGACTCAAACCTCTCTTTTAATTTCATTACTGATGAGTTGTGTGTTGTGCAACCTGAAGAAGTGCACCACCGGCGTTTCATCAAGCGTGGGCGTGGTTATGTTCCTCAAGTCCTGGTGTCATGAACAATGCTGCCAACATCGCCGCGAACCTGGGAATCGGAGGCTGCACTGCTCCATCGTTTCCCCGCCGCATCTGCTTGGGGTCAAGCAGTTTCTCAAGGAGGGGGGGTGCTACGGCCCAACCCGTACCCACCGTAGGAGCCGAGATGCAAGGCAAACCCAGGAGAGGAAGGCGGCCCAAGTGGCCCAAGAGGACGTCGTAACGGGGACTAAATGCACAGCTCCAGGATAGGGAAGACATTGATGATAATTGTAAGGAGTAGATGCTCTCTTCTCCTCTCTCTCCTCTGGAATTCATCCCCTCTCTGTAATCGAATTCGAGACTAAGATCCAGCTACCTGTGCGTGACGCCAGGGCAGTGATCTACCTAGCAGTAGGGGTGCATATTTACATTGGGTTGTAAATTGCAGAGGTGGATTTTAAGGCAGCAGACACGAGTGCAGCGCCGAAGGAGCCATACGGCGAATTTGTTGCAGTCGCGGTACGAGCGGGTGTTAGGGCATCTCCAACCGCGCGACCCAAACCGCGCGCGCGCGTCCGTTTGGTTCGAGCCGGACAAAAACGCGGCCCAGCGCGGGGACGCACTGCAAAAGCGGACGGCCGCGGCGTCCGGAACGACGAAACCCGGCCCAAATCTGGGCTAGGTTTGCGTGGCCGCGGATGGCACGCGCCGTCCGCTCACGTCCGGGCGCTGGTCGCCTCGTCTCCCTGGGGCCCACCTGTCGGTGACCAGGGGGTCTATTTAATGGGGACTGGAGGGGATCTGGTCCTCCACTCCAGTCCCCACTCCACTCCCCGCAGCGAAACCGCCGCCATGGCCAAGCGACGGTTCGCTTCCGCCAACGACGACGAAGCGAGCAGCAGCCGCCGTCGCCCGCCGGCGCTACGGGCTGCGGGAAGAAACCGAGGCGGCCTCCACATCGTAGAGGCCGCCCGCGGCGGTGCGGCATGGCCGCAACCGCCGCCTCTCCTGCTCGAGCCGAAGCCGGAGTCCTCGGAGGAGGACCCGGACCTCCGCGCCGCGCTCATGATCTCGGCGACGGAGGAGGAGGCGAAATGGCCGCACCTCCATGCGGCCATTCGCACCTCCGAGATGGAGGAGGCGGCCCGGCGGGAGGCCGAGGAGGCGGAGGGCTGGGAGCTCTACGCCCAGGCCCGCCAGGCGCGACGGGAGGAGGAGGAGGCGGCGCGGCGGGAGGAGGCCAGGCGCCGCGCCGACGAGGAGCGCCTCGAGGAGCAGCGGCGGCAGGAGGCCAGGCGCCGCGCGGAGCAGCGGCGGCGCCGGGAAGCCAGGCGCCGCGCGGAGCAGCGGCGGCGCCAGGAGGCCAGGCGCCGCGCCTGGCAGGAGAGGCAGCAGCGCCTCAGGGAGGAGGCGCTGCTCCGTGCGCCGCCGCAGCCTCGGGTGGCTCCGGACCCCCACTCGCCGTGGGAGGAGGCCCTGTGGTCTCCGTGGCCGGAGTCCCCGGCGCGGTCGAGCCACAACAGCGCCTCGCCGCCCGGGGACGTCGTCCACGACGACGACGTCGCCGACGACGCCCACAGGGGCTAGGCGGCGCACCGGCGGCCACCGCGCCGCCGACCAAACCCTAATAGAGGGTTTTTAGTTTAAATTTAAAAGCCCATATAGGGGCTTCTTTTGTTAGTTTTATTTGCCCAAAATAGGGCTATGTACAAATTTGCCCAAAATAGGGCATATGTTCAATGAAATTTCGTTTAAATTTGCCTCTTTTTTTCGTTTTAATTTGCCCACCGGTTATGCGATGCGTCCGCGCGTTGGGCGCAGCGCGCGACCCAAACGGACACGCGGACGCGGGGCGCTGTCCGCGTGTCCGGGCGGCGACCCAAACGGCCCAAAACGGACGGCCCAGCGCGTCCGTTTGGGTCGCGTGGTTGGAGATGCCCTTATGCAAGATAGCGTGGGTGGCGACCCCGACTTCAAGCTGGCAAACTGCTGACAAACCGTGGGCAAAGTAGATCTTGCTGGGATGTATACTTATGCTGCTAGTCCAACAGAGGTCCTCTAGCCGGGGAGTGAAGAAGCTCGCCAACTTGCTGCCGTCATGGGCCATAACCTCAGGCGAGAAGACTCCGCGAATGCAAAGGCGACGGAGGTTGCGAGACCACACCTCAAGCCGCCGGAGGCCGCCGAAGTAGAAGTGGATGCCAAGGTCTTCAAGGACATCGTTGGAGAATTTCAGGGCATCCATGTCGCCGAAGGTGTGTAGAACAAGCTTTCTCAGACTGGGGCATCGCGAGGACATGAAGCTGGAGAGGCTGTTCGCGTCGACCCGCAGGAATTTGAGCTCCAGCCGGGTCAATAACGAGCTCGGCACCGCCGGCGGGATCACGAGGGTGGCGATGCCGATCACGTGGGAGTCGAGCGTCAGAGCCGTGGCCCTTCCGCCGCACGGCAGGTGCAGCACGATCCGGTCGTAGCCATTGTCGGTGTCATGGAGAATTCTTTCTGCGGACGAATTCTCGTGGAAGATGATGCTGATATCTTCAAGGACACGCTCAGCGGCGCGCTGAAGCCACTGGTTCGCACGGGCTATGTGCGGAGGATGCCTGACGGATATCTGGAGCCTGTCTACCGTGCCCTGGAGGAGCCTAGGCGCGAGCACCTCGTCCACTGAGCTGGCGAATCCTGCTATGGACGATCCTCGCTTGTCGTCGAACGCGAAGGTCGGGAGACCGATCCATACGCGCAGCCACCGCCGCGAGAGCACGCCCGTGCGGACGGATTCCTGCGTAGGGAGGAAGCTCAGGATGTGGTGAAGCAGGTGGTCGGGGAGGCTGCTGACACTATCCATGGAGTCCTGCTTTTCTCGTCGTCGAGGGACGAGCTATATATACCGCGGCCGGCACATAAAATTCTGTAGTATTTATCAGTAGAGAATCTTGTACGGTGGTATGGAATTGGATTCGGATTAGAGTTGTTACGTGCCGGCCATCTATATCTATATCTGTATCTATACCTAACTAATAATAAAGGGAGAAGTGTTTCCGGTTTGGTTTGTTCGTGCCGTCCTCAGCCTCGCAAAAATTTCGTCCGTCTTCCCGGTACAGAGTCCTCACGCCGGAGGTAGCACTTCCAACTTCAATCAAGTAATATACCGCAGAAAAATAGAGCAGGACACCCACCCGCCCGATGCAGTTCGTCCAGTACTCAGCCGCTCTGCAACGACGGCGACCGGCCCTTCAGTCAATAGTCAATACACCTGATACTCCCTGGTGATCCTGATTAAAAATTTGCACAAATATGTTTCCACAAGGCATATAGTTTTCGCTTTATTTGAAGGGATGCTGATCATAGAATAAAATGTATTAGTCCAATTTGTATCAAGAACACATACATACAAAATTAGAAAACTGCCGTTGGGCCCAAAAGTTTCCACGGTAACTACTGGGTGGGGGGGGGGGGGGTAGGCCGTGGCGACATGATACTAGGTTGGCGTTCCTCTGAATCTCTCTCCTACCGATTTGCTTACGGTACAAAAGATGTGTGCTTTGTGACCTTTACGCGAGCTCAGCGCCACCCCGGGGGTGGGCATTTGCGTGTCGTGCCGTACTGGTCTCTTTCGTCGTTGTTGATCGCAAACATATAGGTCTAGTGAGTAGTGAGATACAAAACCTTGATACCATATGTAGAAAAAGAGTAAATGCTGAACCAGTTTCGCAAACAGGAATTTTTCAATAGTGGTAAAAAAATTTCCCACATCACACAGATAGCAGATTCTACATACCCTTGATGCTCTTGTAGTTGAGGATGATCTGGTGATGGTGCGCTTAGGTAATAGTTGAAGATGGTATCTTCTGAGCAACCTCCAGAGCAGGAACACGATCAACTATTTTGAACAATGTTTTTAAGTACACTGTATTTTTATTTAATTCAATGAGTACATAATGAATCTATTTCTTTTTCTCCTCCCTCTTATCACATTTCTTCTTTTCAATCTCCAAAGGACCATGCATGTCGTCAACCTCTTCTCTCCTGCCTCTGCATGTCGTGCTCATCGTGTGTGCGTTTAGTGCACATAAAGAACCAATATATTCTAGTAACATGGGTCTCGATGAAGTCCTTATCGATGACTAATATTATTACATTATTTGGTATAGATTCTTTACAATTTGCAACAAAAAAAACATGTAGCTTCGCAAAAACTTGCACATTACAAATCAACATAAATTTAAAACTGAAAATTAAAAGCAAATTAAAGACAAGCTAGATTTTAGCGAACGATTCGCTAGATTTTAGAAACTACAAATTAAAGGAAATTAAAGATGCACTAAAAATACAATTTTGCAAATACATAAACAACTTCAGTTAGCTATCTCCGGTCAATATTATTTCCCACACACAAAGCAGCACGCCTCCAGCTAGCTAGCGCTGGCCGCATCCCAGGCACAATCTGTGTGTAGACACTCCAGCATGAAGCCATCACTACAGGAATCTGCCAAGATGCCGACGCCCTCCAGCCCTCGGCGTATCACAGCCTCGCCCTCGGCGTACGCTACGCCGACGGGACCCCTCGGCGTAGCTCCTCGGGGAAGGTGGGCCTCGGCACATGCCACGTGGCCCTCGGCGTAGCGCCGACCGTCGGCGTAGACGGAGTGGGCCGACGGCTGGCCCCACCCGTCGGCGTAGTGGCCGTCGGCGCAGGTCGCTAACCGGCACCGTCAAGGTGACGGCCGTTACGGCTACGCCGAGCGCCGCACCGTCGGCGTACGAGGACGCGTGGCACCGCCTGGTCGACCATGGCGCTCGATACGCCGAGGGCCGCACCGTCGGCGTACGTGGACGCGTGGCGCCGCCTGGGCGATCCTGGCGCCAATACGCCGAGCGCCTCACCGTCGGCGTATGTGGACGCGTGGCGCCGCCTGGGCGTCCCTGGGCGACGGACGCTACCCCGAGGGGGAACCCGTCGGCGTACGGGCGACCATTTGGTCCATTTCTGGACGCGTGGCGCGCCCTGGGGGAACCTGGGAGCTACCCCGAGGGGGAACCCGTCGGCGTAGAAGGTACCATTTGGTACATTTTTTTCGTTTTTTGCTGTTTCGCGCGTTTTCCAGATTTGGCAGGATACACAAGCACATATAATTCACATGAAATTCATAGGCATGAAGTGCAAATACATATAACATCAAGTGCATACATAGTGTCATAGTGCCATAGGTTGCATACATAGTGTCATAGTGACATAGGATGCATACATAGTGCCATAGTGTGCATACATGCATGGTGCCATAGTGTGCATAAGATACATGGGACTACTAGAGGAGCTCGTCGCCGCTAAACACCGGCCCGGGCCGATTCCTTCCGGTAGAAGCTGCGGAAGAACCACCGGGAGAAGGACCGGGAGAAGTACCGGGTGAAGTACCGGGTGTAGCACCGGGAGAAGGACCACCATGATGAACCGGTGTCATGTCCCTCCCACCACCCTGGTTTCCGGAACATCCCGTTCCCTACACACATGTTCCCGAGATGTTAGCAATTTGCGAGGCAAAGGAAAGCCGTAGTATTCGGTTTGGCGAAGAACTTACCGTTGTTCTCCCATAGTACTCCGCAGCGAAATTTTCCTTCGATGGCATGTTTGGTGCCGGCCCCGGAAAGGGAGGCATCGGCCCTAAATCCACTGTCTGTCCAGTTTGATTACCCACAAACGACGCCTGCAAGATAGTTTACATGTCAGTCTTTGCAGAAATGAAGCATCAAACTAGGGGAAAGTGGGACTTGTCATCATTTGCGAAAACAAAGGTTGGAACTTACATGTATATATGCCATGTACTCCATGAACTGCTGCTGGTGCTGGTTGAAGGCCACCTGATATTCTTGATGAGCGGCCACGTAGGCCGCCTCGAAGTCAGGCTACAATTTCACAAATTCATGTCTCGTTAGCACTTAGCAATGTATGAACGAAAGTCGGAAAGAGGATGGAAATGAGGGAAACTTACGTCGTATGCGGGTTGTTGCCGAGCCCGGCGACGAGGCGGGAGAGGGGGCTGTCCTTGGTGAGTCCCGCCTTGAGACGCGTGAAGGTCGTGGTGAGGGTATGCTTGACGGCCTTGTTCAGCATGGCGAGACGGCCATGCGGCAACCCTCCGGACGACAGGACCAACGACTCCTCGTCGACCTCCGCGCTCATGGGGTCATCCACCTCCGGGTGACGATGCCTCACCATCTCACAGTAGTTCTCGACGTCCTCGGCGTAGGTGCCGAAGTACTCAGGGAGCGAGGGCTGAGGCTGCGAGAGATCGGGCTTCTTAAGCCGCATCTTGTTGTATATCTCGAGGTCGGACATCTCCTCCTCGGGTCCTAACGCGGCCCTCTCGCATCGCGAAAGGAAATGTTGTGAGTACCAACTTTGAACCTGAAGGAAAATAAAATGTATACATACCGTCTTCCCCTTGTAGCGCTCGTAGATGAGGTTTCCCCCACAGTGTGTGCCACCGTCGCCTCGGTTCTCCGCGTTCCGCCTCGCCACGGCTGCAAAGTCCTCGTCCATCTTGAGCCACCTCGTCCTAACCATCTCCTCCCATGCCTCGGCATGCGGCTCGGCCCAATCGGGGATAACCTGAAAATGCAATACTCAACTCAATCTAATGCAATCGCAACTTAGTAGCAATGTAGAATCTCATTGACATTTTACTCACCGACATGTAGTCCTCCACCGTCATCTCGTACTCGGCCTTAGCATTCTTACCGACAATGTCCGGCTATGGACCCTCTCGCCTCTCTGCCCGAAGTGACCCGCGGACGTGATCCTTTGGTTGTACCACACCTGCGGTGTCAACCTCTCACAAGTCGCCCGCAAAGTCCTGTTCGCGGCCGTCTCCTCAACCTCGGGCGCCACACGATAAAAACACTTCAATCATGCAAAAAACAATTGTGAGATTCATGAGTTAGAACATTGGGGTCATCAAATATGAACGAAGCTCGAGAAAATATGTCTTACCCAAAACTTTCTCATCACGGCCTCAGCAGCCGTCGGGAAGCCTACGCCGGGGGCACTCTCGTAGTCCGTCCAAGTAGTGGCTAGCTTCTTCTCGCCAGCTGGGACGAGTGCCGAGGGGATAGTACTTGCCCGGCCAGAACTTCCTAAGCAAAGCTCCAATCATGCTGCTAGGCAGGCGCCCCTTGACCCCGGAGGAAATATCCAATTGCTGCACATGAAAATCAAACATTAGCACATGAAAATCAAACATTAGTACATGAAAATCGAAATTGCCAAATTAGTACACTTACTCGGGGCCAGCGAGGAATAATAAGGGTCTTCGCCTCATGGGTCTTAGGCTCCTTCCTCTCGTCGGGGACTCTCGCTTCCCCACGAATCTTCGGTGCCTTCGGCCGCCCATCCTCCTCCGGAGTCTCAAACCCGCGGCTAGAGTCCTCCTCGGCTCTAGACTCCGTCTCCGCCTCCTCTCTAGACGTCCCCTCCAAAAAGAACCCGGAAGCAACGTCGCTCGAAGCCGAGGGTGGTGGCTCAAAGTCCGGTCCTCCCCAGCCACCTCCACCTCCACCTCCACCTCCACCTCCACCTCCTCCCAAGCCACCTCCAGCTCCACCACCTCGTCCCCGTCCTCGTCCTCGTCCTCGTCCTCGTCCTCCTCCCGCGCCGTCCTCGTAACGCGGATTGCGACGCGGTGCCCTCTCACTCCTTCTAACATTGTTCTTGCGTTGTTGCATCTTCTTAAGCAAGCTCGACGAGTCCTCCTTGCCGCCGCTCATATTGTTCAATCACCCGCATTGAGAAAGAGAAAACAATTAAGAAGCATGTTGAAAAATATATAAATAGTAAGCATAAAGACACTAAACAATTAAGAAGCATGTTCAAAAATATATAAATACTAAGCATAAAGATACTAAACAATAAAGAAGCATGTTGAAAAAAATATAAATACTAAGCATAAAGATACTAAACAAATAAGAAGCATGTTGAAATATAAACACATAAAAGACCCTCACCAGCCGTCATCAATCTCATCGTCAATCTCATTTTGTTTCTCCTTGCCACTATCACTATCACTATCTTTTGAGTAGTAAGTTGGATCTTGATAGACGGGTGGAGGCTCATCATCGCTATCATCTTCCACTTGTAACTTCTCGAGCATATCTATGTCCTTTAGATCCACCACTGACTCACCACGAGTTTCTGCATCGTTCTCGAGGTCCTCTTCAAGAACACATTCTAACTCAAAGTGCCCGAAGTCCTCTTCCTCTTGATAGAAAATTCCCTCGTATGTTACAGGGGTCAATGTTGTTGTAATCGTCCTCGGAGGGAATCGGTAGGTTACCATGTGGCGATACCCGGAACACGACTTCCCAGCCGTTGAGGGCCGCTTTACGGCATGGGTACGGCAAATAATAAACTTGCTTGGCTTGGTGAGCAACAATATAGACATCGGCTCCGGTATAGGTGGTGGAAGGCTTAACTTCAACTAACCCAATGGACTTGGTAATTCTCTGTCCACCTCTTGGGTCGAACCAATGACACTTGAACACAACGAGATTGAGTTGTTTGTTTGTACGATTGAAGGTCAGCTCGTATACATTCTCTAACCTCCCGTAGTAATCAAAGGTATCAGATACTTTAGTGAAGACACCAGTATTTATCGTTTTTGGATTCGCCCGGCCCTTCTGGTGTGTCTCTGTATGGAATCGAAACCCATTCACGTCATACTTCTCATACTTCATGACGTCACGGTTACAACCTTGGGAAACACATATCAACTCATCTGTCATCTCAACGTTTGCATCAGCTCCCTACAAGCACGGTTCAAATTTGTTGTGTGCATTAGTTACATGGAATAACAGGGACAAGTCACATATTGGTAGGTAAGAGGGACAGCTTAGACATTACTTTTTTCATGAACCAAGACACAAAGTTTATTTTTACTTCGGGAGCACCCTCTTTCAGTAGAGTCTCCAACTCCGCGCCCGTGGGATCGCGCGGAAGCCACCACTTGTTCATCCGTGAATTCGCCGAAAGGATACAATAAGCATTAGACCGAGTTGAGTGTAGGTGATCGAAACTAGATACAATAAGCATTACACCATGTTACCTAATGAAATCGTGACCGCCATCGTCGTCGTCCCCCCACCACTTCCTTCATGTTCATAAGCACATAAAGCATTATGCAATCCTTCTCTTCCCTCTCCAATCTATATTTTTGTCCTTTACCAGCCTTGCCACCGGGACATTGGAATAGTTGAAGCTTGGGGTCATTCATGGGCACGTCGACATTGTAACGAGAGACCGGGTTATGCAGAGTGGGAACTTCATCAGGATAGTACGTTGTTGCGGCATCTGCCATCTCCCGAAGGCACGTTGCCTCAGCTATGCATGTTTCAATCTTGGCTTTGTTTCCAGTTATCTTCCGAATATACTTGAACTCTCTCTCAATACAAAACTGCCACCAAAACTGCACTGGGCCACCCAAGAGTGCCTCGTTTGCGAGGTGCACAA
The DNA here is from genome assembly GCF_022539505.1 of Lolium rigidum. Classification (NCBI taxonomy): domain Eukaryota; kingdom Viridiplantae; phylum Streptophyta; class Magnoliopsida; order Poales; family Poaceae; genus Lolium; species Lolium rigidum. Next base: position 143,550,822 of record NC_061511.1, on the reverse strand, counting down.
TGAGATGTGCCATCGGAGTAAAGAAGCCTGGCGGAAAGATCATCTCCAAATTGCATAGCAACTCCGGCACTTGAACTTGCAGCTTCTCAATAACCTTAGGACATATCCGCTTAGCACGGAGCGTGCGGAAGAAATGGCTCAACTCCGCGAGCACTCGCCATATTTTCTCGGGGAGATACCCTCGAAGCATCACCGGCATCAGCCGCTCAATCCATATATGATAGTCGTGACTCTTGAGCCCGGTGACTTTTCCCGTCGAAAGATTGACTCCCTTGCTCATATTCGAACAATAACCATCAGGGAACATCACAACGTATTTTAGCCACTTGAATGCCTCCTTCTTTTGGATGGAATCAAGGCAGAAGTCGGCGTGCGGCTTGAACCAATTCTTTCAACGGCCAGTAGGACGTTGCATGTGTAATTTCTTCCTATCACAGAGCTTCTCAACATCGACTCTAGCCTTGACATTATCCTTTGACTTCCCGGGAATGTTTAGGCACGTGTGAAATAAGGACTCCGCGACATTCTTTACGGTGTGCATCACATCGATGTTATGGGGAAGTTCGAGGTCCTTGTAATACTCGAGCTTCGTTAAGGCTGCCTCGTGAGTCCGGCTTGTGCGTTACACCATATCCCTCAAATTGATGGCCAGCTTCCGATGCCGCCGGCACGAGAGCACGTAGCTCGGCATCAACAGCTATACCATCGAACTTTGGCACCTCTCGTTACTTCATGCACAACTTTGCCTTTCTTGAAGTTCTTTTTGTCTTCTCCGAACGGATGCCTCCGTTTGAGGTACTGCCGATTCGTGTCAAATGCAACATACTTGCGACCCTTATTTAGCCAAAGGAACTCAAGTCGATGCTCGCACACTCGGGCATGGCCATTTACCAGCTGTACACCATCCGCATGTTAGGGCGTACCCGGGCATGTCATGCATGGTATACTGCAACCAAACTTTCATGCAGAAGTTTGTCTTCGATGCTCGGTCGTACGTCAACGTCCCGTGGTGCCAAGAGTGGTTCAAATCTTCCACAATCGGCTGCATGTAGACACTCAAGTTCTTCCCCGGGTAATGGGGCCCTGGAATGATCAGCGACAGAAACATGGTCTTCCTCGTCATTAGGACACCGGGAGGGAGATTGAGCGGAATTACAAACACGGGCCAACAACTGTAATTGGCCTTCGACATACCATATGGATTGAAGCCATATGTAGCTATCGCAATTCTGACATTCCGAGCATCTGCTGCCCTATGGGGGTATTTTCTATCAAAGTTCTTCCATGCATTGCCATCAGATGGATGTCCCATCTTCGTCCACCCCTGATTGTCCTTTATTCGAGTCCCCATCTTGTGCCACGTCATCTGTTTGGCGGTCTCCTCAGTCAAGTAAAGCCGCTGGATTCTTTTTATGAATGGGAGATACCGAAGAATCGACTTTGTTATCTTTGACTGCCTCACCTGACCATCCTTTCCCGTTACCTCTTCATACCTAGAGGCCTTACAAATGGGACAGTACTTGTCCTCCGCAAACTGTTTCCAGAAGAGAACACAGCCTTTTTCACAACAGTCTATCCTTTGATAATCCATGTTGAGCGCCGACATGAGTTGCCTCGTCTCGTGCAGGCTTTTAGGCAGACAATGCCCTTTGGGCAACATGTTACCAGTTGTTTTCAGACTTGCTTCGAAGCCGTCACGGGTGGTGTTGTACCGGGTCTTGTCGGCTAGACATTGGGAGATGGCATCGAGCTGAGAAATCTCGGCGCCATCGTACAGAGGCGTCTTAGCAGCGGCTATCATATCATAGAAGGCCTTCGCGGCTGGCTCTGGTTCCTCCGGTTCTGGAGGTTCCTCCGGTTCCGGCGGTTCCTCCCGTGAAGGTGGCGACTCCGGCATGTGGGCATCGACAAGATCATCTAGAAAGTCTCTAACCCCATCGTACTCATTGCCATTGAGCCGCTGCCGCATCACCTCACCTCTGTCACGTTCGTGCTCATCAAAGTCGATCTGCGTGACGTAACGAGGCATATACCCATATTGCAGAAGGTGTTTAAACATGTCATCCTCCACGACGGTGATGCTTCAAGCAACGATTGCACGGGCAAAGTGGCTGAACCTTCTGTTTTGTACCACGCGCCAACTCCTTCACTAAATGCCAAGTCTTCCTTATCCACTCAAATGTTTTATTAGTCGCACTAACACGGCCGGTGTACATCCATCCATTATCAGCCATTCTCTACTCTATTGGAAGCCAAACGACAAGCATAGCATTTATATCAAATAGGAAAATGCATCATATTTTAATTTTTTTAACAGGCAAAACGAATGCATCAACCTACATCTCTACTAGGTGGGCTCCTAGCAGCCGCCGGATCCGTAGATTGAGTACGTTCTCCATGCTCTACCCCGGTCCGAGTCAAAATTTCGGCAGCACCTCCCCGCTGCTCTCCCGATACACGTCTCGCCAAAAAGACAAGAGGATGTGCATCCGGAGAACAACGGTGAGGCGCTGCCGAAATCCTGACTCGGACCGGAGCAGAGCATGGAGAACGTACCCAACTACGGATCCGCCGACTATCCCGTAAATGCCGCAAGCGTTACGGTTGAAAATATGCCGACCACTAATGCATATTTATCCGCGTAACGCTTGAGGACGGGAAGTGACACCTAGGTTACGCAACTTGACTTGGAAAATGAATCTAGTTACATAAATAAAATACGGAGAAGAAGTTGGAAATTTAGCTCACCCTCGGCTGTAGAGGAAGTAGTCGAACAATCGAGTGTCGATGTCGGCGGCCGTCGAGAAGCGCGTCAAGATCCGGGGTGCTCACGACGAGGCGGTCACGACATGGCCTATTAAAAATCCATGTTATTAGAACAAATTCGAATTTGCATTTCTATTTCCATACATACATACATATGGTTTCTACTTCTATTTCTATTTCCATTTCCATACATATGTGCACTTTTGGTTATGCTTTCTTGTTAGTGATGTTATTCTGTACAAAATCTTGATTGTTATTGCTTCAAGTATGGTGGTATTGCTTAGTGGGGGAAACAAAGCTAGTTTTGCTAACTGAACCGTAAAAGTCGTGCATTTAAATGGAGTCATGTTTGGACATTGCTATTGTCGAGTACTGGTTACAATTGCTCAAGACCTAAACTAACTTATTATTGAAAGAGAGATATGTGACAATCTACAAATAAAATTACTAACTTACTGGGTTCAGATTTCATATCATGTCTAATTTAAGTAAACCAAACTACTTTCCCCTTACAATACCGGGTACTGGAGGAGGGCCGGGGCGAGGAGGGCCGGGCGAGGAGGAGGGCGCGGCGAGGAGGAGGGCGCCGACGGGAGGATGGAGACGGGTCGGAGGAGGAGGGGGAGGGGAGGAGCTAGCGGCGGCGCGACGGGCGGTGGGCGGCGGGCAGGAGGCGGCGGCAGCAGCGTCGGGCGGGAGGCGGCGGCAGCGGCGTCGGGCGGGAGGCGGCGGCAGCGGCGTCGGGCGGGAGGCGGCGGCGGCGGGCGGGAGGCTGCGGCGGCGGCGTCGGGCAGGAGGCGGGACTTGGGAAATAATGGGCGCGGGCTTTGGCGAGGAGGAGGCCGACCAGGGGGGTTTTTCGGGCTCAGATCCCTAGCTATGCCGAGGGCCACCCATACGCCGAGGGCAACCCTCGGCTTATGTGTGTCGCCCGGGCCGACCAGGTGGACCCTGGTTTACTCTAGGGTTTCCCTGGCTACGCCGAGGGCCACCTAATACGCCGAGGGCCACCCTCGGCATACTATTTTTTTTGTTTTTTCTTTCCTTGTTTCTTCTAACCATAATTAATATACTAGTGGGAGAATTATTAAGAGAGGTTAGCTAAGGGAGAAACAGCAGGGCAGTTTCCCTTTTGCCCCTTCGATCGGGCGGTCTACCCCGACCTCCATCGGCGGTGCCTCCATAGGAACAAGTAGTAAAATTAATTATATCATCTTATACCTGAAGATTCCCTCTGGTACATGAAATCCTAACCTCATAAAATTAATTTTTGGCTCCGTTTGCTTTGCCAGCTGCGCAAAACGGGGCCGCCGGGACATGCGGTATGGCCGTACCGGGCGCGCGCGTGCACCCGTCCGCCAACGCGCGAAACGGAAAACATTTAGCACATAAAATGACACGTCCTAGACCTAAAAACAATTTTCCCTCCATTTATTGAGCGAAGGAAAGTGTCGCCCAGTTCAAATCCGGTCAGTTTTCCAACGGATTCGGCGGGGCACCGCAGGAAGCGGGTGGGATTCCCAGATGGCTTCCGCGCGCATATGGCATGTGATAGGTGGTCCGTAGGAGGTATCCTACCGCTGCGCGGAGGACCCGCGCGATACCGAAATGCGCACCATGTAGCTGCTTCACAAAAAAAAGCCCTTCCGGCACCCCGAAAATGGAAAAACCTTCGCCCGTGGTTCGGATTGGAAATCCGCGACCGGGGCCTTGCTTCCCATCCTAAGGCCCACGCACGTGCCAAATATGGCCTCGTTCCGACAAACTATGTGGTGAAACGGGCCGTTTCCTACTCATTTCCCCTAAAAGCCATAGAACTCCGGACGAGATAGCCCCGTTCGTGAAGGGTTCTCCAAGATAATTGCCGTATCCCAGTTCCGTCTTTTGCAGTGGTTACTAGGACACATAAAATGACGCCACGCGGCTCCGCTCGATTTTTTGGCTCCGTTTGCTTTGCCAAGCTGCGCAAAACGGGGCCGCCGGGACATGCGGTATGGCCGTACCGGGCGCGCGCGTGCACCCGTCCGCCAACGCGCGAAACGGAAAACATTTAGCACATAAAATGACGCGTCCTAGACCTAAAAACATTTTTCCCTCCATTTATTGAGCGAAGGAAAGTGTCGCCCCAGTTCAAATCCGGCCAGTTTCCAGCGGATTCGGTGGGGCACCGCAGGAAGCGGGTGGGATTCCCAGATGGCTTCCGCGCGCATATGGCATGTGATAGGTGGTGCGTAGGAGGTATCCTACCGCTGCGCGGAGGTCCCGCGCGATACTGAAATGCGCACCATGTAGCTGCTTCACAAAAAAAGCCCTTCCGGCACCCCGAAAATGGAAAAACCGTCGCCCGTGGTTCAGATTGGAAATCCGCGACCGGGGCCTTGCTTCCCATCCTAAGGCCCACGCACGTGCCAAATATGGCCTCGTTCCGACAAACTATGTGGTGAAACGGGCCGTTTCCTACTCATTTCCCCTAAAAGCCATAGAACTTCGGACGAGATAGCCCTGTTCGTGAAGGGCTCTCCAAGATAATTGCCGTATCCCAGTTCCGTCTTTTGCAGTGGTTACTAGGACACATAAAATGACGCCACGCGGCTCCGCTCGATTTTTTGGCTCCGTTTGCTTTGCCAACTGCGCAAAACGGGGCCGCCGGGACATGCGGTATGGCCGTACCGGGCGCGCGCGTGCACCCGTCCGCCAACGCGCGAAACGGAAAACATTTAGCACATAAAATGACGCGTCCTTGACCTAAAAACATTTTTCCCTCCATTTATTGAGCGAAGGAAAGTGTCGCCCCAGTTCAAATCCGGCCAGTTTCCAGCGGATTCGGCGGGGCACCGCAGGAAGCGGGTGGGATTCCCAGATGGCTTCCGCGCGCATATGGCATGTGATAGGTGGTGCGTAGGAGGTATCCTACCGCTGCGCGGAGGTCCCGCGCGATACTCAAATGCGCACCATGTAGCTGCTTCACAAAAAAAAGCCCTTCCGGCACCCCGAAAATGGAAAAACCGTCGCCCGTGGTTCAGATTGGAAATCCGCGACCGGGGCCTTGCTTCCCATCCTAAGGCCCACGCACGTGCCAAATATGGCCTCGTTCCGACAAACTATGTGGTGAAACGGGCCGTTTCCTACTCATTTCCCCTAAAAGCCATAGAACTTCGGACGAGATAGCCCTGTTCGTGAAGGGCTCTCCAAGATAATTGCCGTATCCCAGTTCCGTCTTTTGCAGTGGTTACTAGGACACATAAAATGACGCCACGCGGCTCCGCTCGATTTTTGGCTCCGTTTGCTTTGCCAACCGCGCAAAACGGGGCCGCCGGGACATGCGGTATGGCCGTACCGGGCGCGCGCGTGCACCCGTCCGCCAACGCGCGAAACGGAAAACATTTAGCACATAAAATGACGCGTCCTAGACCTAAAAACATTTTTCCCTCCATTTATTGAGCGAAGGAAAGTGTCGCCCCGGTTCAAATCCGGCCGGTTTCCGGCGGATTCGGCGGGGCACCGCAGAAGCGGGTGGGATTCCCGGATGGCTTCCGCGCGCATATGGCATGTGATAGGTGGTGCGTAGGAGGTATCCTACCGCTGCGCGGAGGTCCCGCGCGATACTGAAATGCGCACCATGTAGCCGCTTCACAAAAAAGCCCTTCCGGCACCCCGAAAATGGAAAAACCGTCGCTCGTGGTTCGGATTGGAAATCCGCGACCGGGGCCTTGCTTCCCATCCTAAGGCCCACGCACGTGCCAAATATGGCCTCGTTCCGACAAACTATGTGGTGAAACGGGCCGTTTCCTACTCATTTCCCCTAAAAGCCATAGAACTCCGGACGAGATAGCCCTGTTCGTGAAGGGTTCTCCAAGATAATTGCCGTATCCCAGTTCCGTCTTTTGCAGTGGTTACTAGGACACATAAAATGACGCCACGCGGCTCTGCTCGATTTTTTTGGCTCCGTTTGCTTTGCCAGCTGCGCAAAACGGGGCCGCCGGGACATGCGGTATGGCCGTACCGGGCGCGCGCGTGCACCCGTCCGCCAACGCGCGAAACGGAAAACATTTAGCACATAAAATGACGCGTCCTAGACCTAAAAACATTTTTCCCTCCATTTATTGAGCGAAGGAAAGTGTCGCCCCAGTTCAAATCCGGCCAGTTTCCAGCGGATTCGGCGGGGCACCGCAGGAAGCGGGTGGGATTCCCATATGGCTTCCGCGCGCATATGGCATGTGATAGGTGGTGCGTAGGAGGTATCCTACCGCTGCGCGGAGGTCCCGCGCGATACTGAAATGCGCACCATGTAGCCGCTTCACAAAAAAAAGCCCTTCCGGCACCCCGAAAATGGAAAAACCGTCGCCCGTGGTTCGGATTGGAAATCCGCGACCGGGGCCTTGCTTCCCATCCTAAGGCCCACGCACGTGCCAAATATGTCCTCTTTCCGACAAACTATGTGGTGAAACGGGCCGTTTCCTACTCATTTCCCCTAAAAGCCATAGAACTCCGGACGAGATAGCCCTGTTCGTGAAGGGTTCTCCAAGATAATTGCCGTATCCCAGTTCCGTCTTTTGCAGTGGTTATTAGGACACATAAAATGACGCCACGCGGCTCCGCTCGATTTTTTGGCTCCGTTTGCTTTGCCAGCTGCGCAAAACGGGGCCGCCGGGACATGCGGTATGGCCGTACCGGGACGAATGCAAGTTAGGGACATCACACTTGTACACATATGTTAGGGACAAATGCAAGTTTTCAAGCGATTCCGACGCTCCGGTGATCTGTATCTTGGGAAACCCTAGGGCGGGGACCCTGCAGATCTACCCCTATAGCTTTCTCCGTGCGAGGGTTTACCAATGGATTTTTTTATTTGCTTTGCTTTGTTTAGGACATATGCACATGGAAACCATAGGTTTGGAATGAAATAGGCCCCGGATGAGCCGTAGCGATAGTTTCCACATACAAATCCTGGATTTTACCAAGTGTGGGCCCATGTATGCGGAAATCGTCAACGCCGGGTACATGCAAGGTTAGACAAACCTTACATCACACTTGTACACATATGTTAGGGACAAATGCAAGTTTTCAAGCGATTCCGACGCTCCGGTGATCCGTATCTTGGGAAACCCTAGGGCGGGGACCCCGCAGATCTACCCCTATAGCTTTCTCCGTGCGAGGGTTTACCAATGGATTTTTTTATTTGTTTTGCTTTGTTTAGGACATATGCACATGGAAACCATAGGTTTGGAATGAAATAGGCCCCGGATGAGCCGTAGCAGGAGTTTCCACATACAAATCCTGGATTTTACCAAGTGTGGGCCCATGTATGCGGAAATCGTCAACGCCGGGTACATGCAAGGTTAGACAAACCTTACATCACACTTGTACACATATGTTAGGGACAAATGCAAGTTTTCAAGCGATTCCGACGCTCCGGTGATCTGTATCTTGGGAAACCCTAGGCCGGGGACCTTGCAGATCTACCCCTATAGCTTTTTTCGTGCGAGGGTTCACCAATGAATTTTTTTAATTTCTTTGCTTTGTTTAGGACATATGCACATGGAAACCATAGGTTTGGAATGAAATAGGCCCCGGATGAGCCGTAGCAGGAGTTTCCAGCGATTCGGACGCTCCGGTGGTTTGTATCTAGGGAAACCCTAGGGGGCGGGGACCCCGCAAATCTACCCCTAGGGTTAGGGTTAGGGTTAGAGTTAGGGTTAGCAATGGAATTTTTTCCTTTGTTTTAGGACATATGTACATCGATAGCAGATGTTGGGCCCTATCGGATCCCGTCGACCCGTCTACGAAGAGCGTCACTCGTGGGATCTACATAAGCCATCTACCATTTTTTTCTTTAAAAAAGTAACTATTTTTACATAATTCATACTAGTACATAAATAAAACAAACATAATATAAAGTTAATGACCGAGAAGAAAAAAAGAAAAAAAAAGTGTATGCCGAGGGTGGCCGTCGGCATAGGTGGGTGATGCCCTATGCCGAGGGTGGCCCTCGGCGCCTCGCTGACGCCGTGACCGGGCCGTCACGGCCGGAGCGGGACCGGAGCACATGCTAGCGCTACGCCGACGGCCTTTAGTACGCCGAGGGTGGCCGTCGGCGTATCCCTCTCTACGCCGAGGGTATGTCTACGCCGAGGGGCTAGATGGGCCGCTGCCATGGACCGGACATACGCCGACGGCCCCGACATTTGGCCGTCGGCGCAGTGAGCCATTCCTGTAGTGCATGAACAGCGACCCAGGTAAATAGCACGCACGACAAATCTTTTTCTTTTCGTTCCCGACCGGTTCCTTCAGGCGAGAACAAGATTTTTTTTTCGAAATTCTCGTCTCATCCCACTGCATCAGGTACCCAGATTGCCGGCACAAAAAAGTGCCGGCAAAGGTTTTTCAAGGCAAAAAAAAAAAGTGCTGCGTTTATTCCAGTCGAGAATGGTGTTTGCCGGCACTTTTCGTCAGATGCCGCGGTATGTAATTCCAGGCACATATACAGGTGCCAGTAAAGGCTATTTCAGGCATAACAGTTTGTGCTCGTTAAGAGTTTTGCCGGCACATTTTGATTGTGCCGTGGAAGGTTTTTGCCGGCACTTCATGAAGATGCCGCCGAATCTTTTTACGGCACAAGGTGGTTACGCCGCGGAATCTTTTTCTGGCACAAGGTGGAAATGCCGTTCAAAGCTTTTTCCGGCATTTCTGCAAATGCCTCCAAATTTGTTTTCAGGCATATATGCCTGATGCCACTGTTTCTTTTTGAATTAATGTACTGGCAGCATTCAGTCATAAACAAGCATTCATTCATAAACAGAATTCAGTCATAAGCAGAATTCAGTCTTAAACATGATCATCCGAGCATCGGATAACTTACAAGCATTCGATCATAAACAGAATTCAGTCTTAAACATGATCATCCAGACATCGGATAACTTACAAGCATTCGAGTCATAAACGAGAATTCAGTCATAAGCGAGTCATAAACATGATCATCCAGCCTGGTCACACATCATCAGCTCGGACTCGGAGAAGCTATGGAGGCTTTTGACTTGAAGGTGAAGGTTCTCCTCCTCTTAGTTCCGTCGGGGTTTTGACTATCATTGAGGTTATCTCGTTCTCCTAATTTCATCCCGATTCGCTGCTTGCTCCTCCAATGTCAACACCCTACCATCTGATCCGGAATGAATGCGCAAGTTCTTGTCCATGCTGCTCAAAATTGATGCATGAGTCATGTCCACTTGTTCGATGCTGACTCGCAAGCATTACCAAACAAGGTTGGATCTTTCACATAGTATATCCGCTTGAGAAATAGAAGTAAGAGAGTCATTACTGCAAAGCAATTCATTTCAAACAACCAAGCTGATAGGCAACAAGCTAGGCTAGGATGATTGGAAAGCATCACGAGAGGTCACTCGTATCAATACACATGCTTTTCCAACTATAGTACATGGTGAGGAGCAACAACACGGTTTGTCGGGCAACATGCATAGATAGTTAAAGCATTAGATAGTAAGGTTGTTTCATGACACTACGATGCTGATCATGGTTGTTTCATGACACTACATTACTGATCATGTTTCACATGGTTTTTTTCATGACACTACAGTATTGACACTACAGTATTGATCAAGTGATAACTTACATTCTTCCTTGGCCACTGGACTGAGTGTGCCTCAGCTTGACCTAGTAGCGTCATTCTCCCCTTTGCTTGTGGTAACCTCGTGGTTCTCTTCAAGACCATGTTGATCATAACCTCAATGTACTCACCAGTGTCTGCATTCTGCACAGTGCCAAGAGCCACTCATCGCTTCATCGGTTGGTGAAGTTAAAGCGACGTCCATCCCTTTTGTCACCTTGACTGTCCCTTTGTGCTTTTTCTTCTTCACCTCACTATTTTTCATCTTGTTTTCTTGTGCCTTCTCCATTTTGACCGATTTAATGATCTTGTTCACACTAGCTGTCTGCAGATAACATATTTTGTTATTTTTTTCTATAAGGCTCAGTTATTGCAATCTAGATGCTTGTAGAGTAATTTTCATTATATGAGGCTCAGTACCTTTGCCTCTAGATGCTTGTAGGTTGTCTTTGAATGATTTCCTTCTTCTTGATTGGTAAACATTTCTTCGTGGCTAAACATAGTTTCCTGGCTGTAAACGCCTTCCTGGCTATAGGTTGTTTCCTGGGTATAAATTGTTTCCTGCCAATTACCAAAAATGTCACATGCATGTATGATCAGATGGTACCTTCAATTACCAGTTTTAAAAAGTACCAATGTTAGCAGCTCATACCTTTGGTACAGAACTATTAGGTTCCTTCATACTCTTTCTCTCCTTTATTTTTCTGGCTCTTCTATCTTCAGGAGTTGTGGTGGCCTGCATTTAAACAATCAGAGCACACAATTAACAGGACCATCTAGTATCCAAGTGGACATGAAACTGTTGATACTTTACCTTGGCTTGATATCCTCCACCTTCTGAGGTATGACTAGGTTTTTGGCTTCTTTTTGCATGTGTTACTTCAGTTGATCTAGTTTCCTGCATTTAAACAATCAGAGCACACAATTAACAGGACCATCTAGTAGCCAAGTGGACATGAAACTGTTGATACTTTACCTTGGCTTGATATCCTCCAACTTCGAGGTATGACTAGGTTTTTGGCTTCTTCTCACATTTGTTTCTTCGGTTGATTTAGTTTCCTGCATTTAAACACAATTATCAAATACTTAGCTGCACCATCTTGATAGTATGATTACAATACGAGATCATGAAAGAAGAAGCTGCGTCTTACATTTGCTTTGCAACCTGTAACCTCACTCGCTAGTAACTTTCTCAACATTTGGTTTGGTAACCTACATTAGGCCAATCATATCACAAATTTAGATATCACCAGACCAAATTTATGGAAATATACTGTTGACTCATGAACGAAGAAGTTGTAGTGTACCTGGATTGTAGGAATACATTCCATTCCCTCTTCACTTGTCTGCTGTTGCTGTTGCTGGTTGTCCTGTATTTTCTGGCTAGCTTGGTACATTAGCATTAGTTGACTCAACTGCCCTTCTATGATATCAGTCTTTCGCGCCATGTTTTCGACCACAAGCTTTAGGTCTCTGGTCTCTTTCCTACTCTCTTGAAGAGCTGCTAGTGCTTGAGCTAGATTTTCTGATCCTTTTCCACCAACTACCATGCCTAGACCATACCTTGTTGACTTCTTTGCTTTGGGAAACAATGTTGAATAGAGGTCATTGGGATTTGCTTCCTCCCCATGCAGCTCAGGATTGGCATTAAGTTTGTCATTGATTTCATTCTACAAGGAAATTAGTTTCATGGCAGGTATTGTTGCAAGAACAAGTATGTGTGCTGGCAGTAGTTACTTGAAGGTGAAACTTACAATTTTCCCAGCAGCAAAATCGTCAACTGGCAGTCCTTTGCTATTAGTGTGAGTGATCCTGTACAGCTCAGCCCTCCCAATTTTTTTACCTTCTAGGATCTCCTGCAAATCACATGGATTATGCCCTCATGAACTTGTAAAATGCAGAAAATTTAAGTCTGAATTGATTAGTTTGGATTATTACTGTTTGATCTTGTACAAGCTGCGAAGCTCCTTGATCCGATAGTGTGTGTACTATTTGGCTGGTTTTTCCTTGCGGTTTGTTCTTCCTTGACAATCTCTGCAATTTAAGTTTAATAATTCAGTTCATGATAAGTTCAGTAAGCATACATTTTCAAATTGGAAGTTTGTGTAATGATGCACCTTGGACTTTTTTTTGCTTCCAACGCCTCACCAACCAATCCCATTGAGCTTCAGGAAGTCTTTGGCCACACCCGTTCGCAACGTTCTCTTCTATTGATAACTTCGCCTTGTAATGTTTCTTCTTTAAGTAGCACTTGAAATCTTTCCATTTTTTACCTGCAGACTTTAGTACCCAGTACCTATGTCTTTCTTCTACATTAAAGAATGCCTGCAATACATAAGTAGCAACAGTTAGACAAAAAAACCTTTCCACTGTTATTGCAGTGAGAAATACATGTAATGCAGTTTTAATACCTTAACAGTTTCCCACAAGTGCATTTTCTCAGTTCTGGGTACTTTGCTCCAGCTTGTTGCTGCCATTGAAATTTCTTTTCCTCTAACTAAACTTCCAACAAAATTGGAGAACTAGGCTGGTGTTTGGACCACAAGGCTGTCCATTGTCATTGAATTCCACATCTATTTTACAGTTTGGATTAACATGTTTCCAGAACCCCTTCGATAATGTTGGACCTCTATGGGATTTCTCTTCTTCGTGCCTAAAACCATAATTGTTAAAACAGATTAGATATACTATATTTATTTCCATTAGATACTGTTAACAGAACATTGATAGATCAAGAATCTAGCCTGGAGTGTTGTTAATTTTAATTGATCCATCTTCATATTCATCACCAGGATCAATAGTTGCATCACTGTCATAGCCTTCACCATCATTTTCTCTCTGCCCATCCTCAGCACCATCTTCTTCCTCATCATCCTCTTCATCACTGTCATCTTCATCATCATCATCATCTTCATCTTCCTCTAGTTGTTCATATATAGTTTCATTCTCAACAATCTGAACAAAGGATATTTAAAAGTAATAGTTAGCATAGTATCTTGGAATCCTGCAAAACTGGTTGTGTACAAAGGTGTTGAGATGTAGAATTCATTACTTACTTGCTGGTTCCCTGGCAAGTATCCAGTAGCTTTTGCTATGTGTATGAACCTTTCCAACATATTTGCACCATTACTTCCAGTTGTTACTGCTTCACCTACTTGGATCATCTTTTCCTTCCATTCTTGAGTATCCGACTTATTTGTTCCTGCACATATATTAAATGAATTATTTCTTCCTGCACATAATAGTAACTTCAAAGAAAAGTAAGAACATGTCAAACAGGACTGTCATACCCAAACTAACTGTCTATTCTAGGCTCCATGTCAAAGTAATCTCTAATTGAAGGACAGACAACAGAGTACCAATCATCATCTACAGCATCTTTCACATAGTATATCTGCTTAGCTTGGCTTGCAAATATAAATGGTTCTGATCCAAATTCTAACTGCTTCAGGTTTACTTGTGTTATCCCAAAGTTGGCGATGTTTTTAACTCCAGCAGGTTTTGACCATTCACATTTGAACAGTACAACACTTCCTTGGTTGGAATAATTTAACTCAACAATCTCTACTATTCTACCATAATATTCTACTTCTCCTTTTAATGGGTTCTTATCTTTCGAACTAGAATAACTCGGAAGTCATAGATGTGTTTGAAACTCCATCACATTGGGTGCTTTTGCCTCGCTCGCAAACTCCTTTGTGTGGAATACACAACCATTAATGCTGTAGCTGTTGTACTTCTTCACCATCATGTAAGGCTTGTTTGCTAGCAAAACAATATCTTCTGGCAATTTTGTGCCTTTAAGAAGCAAAGACTGCACATGGTCAATGAACCAAGTATGGAATGTTCTGTGATGATCTTCTTCTACCTGCCTTTTACTTTTTCTCTTTTTCCCAGCAGCTAAAGCTTTCATATGCTTCTCTCGTGTAAGAACTGATGTGCTCATAATTGAAGATTACATACTTCGTGCTTGTGTCCATGACAGGTAATCTAGTTCGAAATACCGCAAGTCGATAATGGTCTTCCAAAAATCGTCGGTACTTGCTGCAATTTTTGTTTGCACTACTAGTCAAATTATCATCATGTCTTGGTGCTTTGTTGAACTTGGTGTTACAATCATCAACATATCTACTGCAGAATGTCAAACACTCATCGAACAAATATGACTCTGCAATGGATCCTTCGGGATGGCTTCTATTGTGTACCCGAGTTTTTCATGTTGCCAATGAACATTTCTGTGGACCACATGTTCCTGAATTGAACAGGCCCAGCAAGTCTCACTTCAGCTGGAAGATGTATAACCAGGTGCTCCATTATATCGAAGAATGTTGGAGGAAAAATCTTCTCAAGTTGACATAATATCTCTGGCAACTGGTCTTCAACAACTGCTATCTCTTTATTGCTGACGATCTTCGAAGTAATGACCTTGAAACACTTGGCAAGCTTCACCAAGGGCAATGCAACTTCTTCAGGCAATGTATTCATTACAGCCCGGAGGTAAGATTTCTTCAAACAAGATGTGGCAATCATGAGTTTTCAGCCCAACAAACTTGTTTTCCTCTAACCTTACCTTGTTGTACATTGAGGAAGCATGGTCGTCTGGAAATCTCACATTTTTCACCAGACCACAGAACATCTTCTTCTTTGATGACTCCATGTAGTACACTGCATCTGGCAAGTCAGGTTTTTCTTGTGTTTCATCAATATGCAAATGTTCTCTAATCTTTATTCTCTTCAAATCCATCCTAGCATTAGCATTATCTTTTGACCTTTTGTCCACATCAAGCAAAGTGTTGACTATGTTGTCAAACACATTCTTTTCAATGTGCATTGAATCCAAGTTGTGTCTCACTAGCAAAAATTTCCAATATTCTAGTTGGAAAAAGATGCTCCTCTTCTTAAAAGTTGATTCAACAAGTGTGTACTTCCTCTTTATTCTCCAAATCCTCATCCCCTTCTCCTCTTTTCCTTTTCTTCCTTCCACTCCTCTTTTGCTTCCGTAGTTTTCCATATGCAGTTTGGATATCCATTGTCATAGAAGAAATTTCTTCCCTCGTTGGCTGTACTTGGAGGATCCCCGAGATCGGTAGTACCATCAAAAGATTCCTCATCTCTTCTGAATGCATGTTCCCTTGGCAAGAACCTTCTGTGACCTAAGAAACATGCTTTGTGCCCATGCTTCAACCTTCTAGAGCAAGTTCCTAAGAGGCAATGAGAACAGACAACAATACTTTCTCCACTCAATATTCCACGTCCCAGCCAGTCACTAATGGTCCAGAGAAGTGCAGCATAGACTCTAAACTTTTTTCCAAAATGAGCATCATGTACAAGAACACCATGGTGCCACAACTCCTGTAGCTCATCAATTACAAGTTGCAGGTATACATCAATGTCTTTCCCTGGTGATCTCCTTCCTGGTATAATGACAGACAATAAGAAGTTCGTTTCCTTCATGCAAATCCAGGGAGGGAAGTTGTATGGGATCAGAATTATGGGATAGATGCTATATGACAAGTTCATATTCCTGAACGGGTTGAATCCATCTGTAGCTCGTCCAAATCTGATGTTCCTTGGTTCTTTGCTGAACGACCTGTACCTGCTGTCAAAGTTCTTCCAAGCAGGTGAATCAGTCGGATGCCTCATTACTTCATCTTTGGTTCTCCCATCATTGTGCCAACTCATCAGAGCTGCTGTTTTGTTAGATATGAACAGCCTCCTGACTCTTTTTTTCAGTGGGAAATGTCTGATAATTTTCCTTGCAACCCTACTGATTCTCTTCCCACCTACTACACTTCTCTCAGTCTTCCATCTGCTTGTTTTGCAAACTGGGCAGACATTGGCATTTGCATGGATTCCTCTGAAAATTATGCGATCATTGAAACATACATCATAAGTATCATATGCAAGACCAACTCCTCCGATGTACTCGCTTTGCTTCATGAAATTTCTTCGGCGAGAGAATGTCCTTCGGGTAGTGCTTCCCCGAACGAGTGTCGAGCATATCTTCAAATGCAGCATTTGTCATTCCCCCGACATTTTTAATATTGAGCAATCTTACTAAAAACTGCAGCTTAGAAAATTTCTTGCATCCTCGGGTACAACTCGCTGGCCACCATCATTGACTAATCTCTTGTATGATTCGACATCTTCATCTTCACTATCATCTTCACTGCCTTCTTCTTTTTCTGAATGCAATGTACTTCTATTGTACATGTCAAACCCATCTAACAATAGCTGGTCAATCTCATCTCTAGCATTACTAGTATCTTCTGGAGAGCTAGAGTGTGTGTCAGGATCATTGTTAACAACTGGTTCACCATGAAACAACCAGGTTTTATATCCAGGCATGAATCCAGTACAGACTAGATGATCATTCACAATGTCTACATCATACCAGAACCCGTTACCACAATTTTTGCATGGACAAAGTAGCTTCCTATCTTGATCTTCATTTCTTAGAGCAAATTTCAAGAACAAGGAGACTCCAGCTGCATACTCATCTGAAGTCCTTGAAGCTTCCATCCAACTCTTATCCATTATTACTGTTTTTTAGTAAAACTTTGAGTTCAAATATAATCCAGAAATGAACTAAGCCATCTTATACTAATTGAGACATTGCAGTAATCCAGTAACCAAGCAAACAATCACAAGGGACCAAGTACTAGAGCAATAGAGCAATGCAGTAACTATGAAATTAGCAATGCAGTAATGCAGTAACCAGTACTAGAGCAATGCAGTAACCAAGCAAACAAACAATCAATTTAGCAATGCAGTAACCAGTACTAGAGCAATGCAGCAACCAAGCAAACAAACAATCAATTTAGCAATGAAGTAACCAGTACTAGAGCAATGCAGTAACCTTTCCAATGCAGTAACCAAGTAATTTGTAGGAGGAGGTTCGATTCACCACATACCAGACGAACTCGCCTCCGTGTTGTTTGAGTTCGTGAATCGACGGAGAAAGGACCGCCGCGGATCAACTTTAGCTTGGACTCCACTAGGATTCACCATGGCCTGGACTCCACTAGGATCCACCATGGCTTCTGGAGGGTCGCCGTCAGCACGCGGATCCTCAGGTTGGCGTCGCCTGCGAAACCTCAGATTGCCGTCGCCACGCAGAATCCGCAACCCTAATCGGTGGAGGAGGGTCGAGGTGGAGGAGATCTAGCGGAGGTGGAGGAGGGCGGAGGTGGAGGAGATCTAGATCGGTGGAGGTGGAGGAGGGACGAGGTGGAGGAGATCTAGTGGAGGTGTAGGAGGACGGTGGCGAAGGAGGAGGGCCGAAGTGGAGGAGATCTAGCGGAGGTGGAGGAGGGCGGTGGCGAAGGACGGCGGAGGTGGCGGAGGAGGGCGACGGCGAAGGACGGCGGCGGCGGAGGAGGAGGGCGACGGCGGCGGAGAGCAGCGGCGGCGGAGGAGGGCGGCGGCGGAGGAGAGCAGCGGCGACGGCGGAAATCGAGAGAGAAAAAACGCGAAGGAAATCGAGAGAGAAAAAACGCGAAGGTAAAACGTTTTGAGTTCGGTGGAAGGACCTTGTTGTAAAACTGAGTTCGGTGGAAGGACCTTGTTGTAAAACGTTTTGAGTTGCTGGTTTAAACCTCAGGTTTAAACCTCAGGTTGCCTTCTATAAAAATGTTAAGGAAATCCCCATTTGGCTAAACATGTGAAGCAAAGTTTAAAACATTTAAGCATGTTTTAAAAAAATTGAATGCAAGGGAATCCTGATTATCTGACCAACCAAGGGAATCGATTGCATTAGCAGTTCATCCAATTATCTGACCAACAAGTACAAGATCAATTCTACATATTGTTCATCCCACAGGTGAGCAGTTACTTATAGAAGATAAATAAGCAATAGCAGTAGAAGCAACAAGTACAAGATCAATTCTACATCTTGTTCAAAAAGACCAACAAAATTTTCAAAAATATGCAGCAGCTTATTGTTGCAAGAAAAATTCAATGCAAATGTGATGAAAACACAAGTGCTTTATGAATTCTTGCATTTACATATATAGTAATACAAAATTAAGTTAACTTCCTAACACATAGAAAAAACACACATATTTGATCATGCCATCATTAGGTCATACAATGATCGGACAACATAATAACGAGTAGTCTTACATAAGCAAGCACATCAACAAAAGCTAACACCAACAATATGTGTTCCATAGCAGCACATCAACATAAGCCAACAATCTGGATGTGTGCCATAGCAGCACATCAACAAAAGTAACCACCAACAACATGTCTTCCACAAACTAACGAGTAATTACATACCGCACAAACTACGATCAAAAGCACCAACATAAACTAAAGCATCTTCGATCAAGCAACCATCTTGAATCAGCATATTATATGTCTTCTATCTTGTGGACAGAGACACCAATGTAGTCTTGCATCATATCAACCCCGATCGAAGAAGTGAGCCTTTAACTATGGAGTTGGCCTCACAGAATTTTTCCAAGTCTTCTTCATTCAGCCGGACGACCAGCTCGCCCGGGACCCCGGTTTGAATGAAGTACTGCCCGAGCAATGTCTTCACTCACAGATCCTGCTAGAAACTCTTGCAATTCCCCTCTTTGGGTAATTGTAACCATGGACAAGGTTCTCCGGCAAGTGCTCGCAATAGAAACCACAGGAATAGAGCATTAAGCAATACTGAATGTGAAATGTATGAACTGTATGAACTGCAGGAACTCGTATGAACAATGTTTTTGAGATTACCAAACTTTTTGATCTACAATCAACCGCATCAACTCGTGAACAAAGTACCGAAGCTCATCAATTGAGTCCACATCTTTTGAGGCATCCTTGTACATTTCCCGGACTATCTCGAGTCATGTCCGCTTCACCAACAGACATGCATGTTTGTGAAAACTGTCTTGTAAAGTGTGCCTCCGATCTCTTCGAGCACATAAATTGGTCCTGGACAAATTTATAAAACGGTGATCACAAATTTATAAAACGAGTGAACACAAATTTATAAAACAATGAACACAAATTGTCTCGAACAAGTTTCCAAAGGAGTCATGAACATACCATTCATAAGATAGAAGGGTTTTTGGTTTCCATCGGGATCCGCAACAGTTACTTCGAAGATGCCATCACCAGCCTCTTCTTCATACTCCATACCTTCTGCATCTTCATCAGAAATCACATCTTCATTGTCATCTTCATTAGGTAACTTGAAGGTGACAACATCGTTGACATCAACAAGGTGTGACATCAGGAGAAAAGACCACCAGGGGCCACACATGGTTGTGGAGTTTGTACTCTTCTCTAAGTACAAATCTAGCCTGTGGCCAGCAGCAAGAGCATGCAACCACTTGTCACTGTACTTGTTCAGTTTTTCCTTGAAGTAACAAGGAACAGTCTGTTCAAAGAATGAAACACAATGTGAGATTAGTCTTGCAGATAAATAGAAATTAAACAGTCTGTAGAAGGAATTGCATACCGCAAAGTGATCATAGTCCTCTTGCATGATGATCTTGAATGATGTAGCACGCCTGTTTGAATACTTGCAGTTGTCCATAGGCTGATGGCAGAACTGACAGTTGCCTTGATCCATTTGAACCTATCAGAAAATAGAAGACGATATGAACCCTAAAAAAGTTTTTACAGTGGTGGAAACAGATCTAATCAAGAAACCGAACCCTAAAAAGGTTGAATGGGTTGAAACCATGCTATATAATCAAGAAACCGAACACATGCAAGGATGTAGAAGGTTAAATGGATTGGAACCATGTAGTCAAATCAAGCAAATGAACGCATGCAAGGAAGAAAAAGGTACAAATGGATTGGAACCATGTAGTCAAACCAATGCAAACAGATCTAAGAAGATTAGAAAGAGGGAATGAAGAATGTTCAATAGATTGAACCCATGCGAAGACATCAATCAAGAAGAACTGGCACAAAAAAATCAACTTATAGAAAAGACGGCAAGAACTGGAAGCAAGGAGAGGGGGTTTTTTGTTTCGAACTAAACTTGCAGAAGAGGGGGTTTTTTTTTGTTTCGAACTCACCTTGCAGAAGAAGCGACTGCAAGATCTTGATGAACTTGAATAAGAACCGTCGACGAACTGCTACAGAAGATAACCGCTTCCGGTCGTCACCGTCGAGGAACTGCTACAGTGAAGTGGAAGCAGTGGAAGAAGTGGAAGAAGTGACGGAGAGAGAGATGAACTTGTTAATATAGTAGGGAGACGGTATGACTTCCAACAGCCCAGCCCAGGATGAATTTTATATGGGCTGGCGACCGGCCCAAAATGAAAATGAAGGCCCAGATCAAGTTAATATTAGCCCACGATGCAGAAAAACATCAATTCCAATTTACTACATGCGCTGTTGCTAGAAAAAATCCATGCAAATGTGATGAAAACACAAGTGCTCGAGGAATTCTTGCATGGTAAAACTAAAAAATCCTGATTTTTTTGGAAATGTTTTTTAGAAATGGCAAAAAGAACATGAGCTGTTGCAAGAAAAAATCCATGCAATTGTGATGAAAACACAAGTGCCTCGAGGAATTCTTGCATGGTAAAACTAAAAAATCCTGATTTTTTTGGAAATGTTTTTTAGAAATGGCAAAAAGAATATGAGTCGTTGCAAGAAAAAATCCATGCAAATGTGATGAAAACACAAGTGCCTGAGGAATTCTTGCTTTCACATATATAGTAGTAATCACAGTTGATTACAGTAGTTTTATAACTGAATCTTAGCAAATCCAAAACACATTTAATAGTATGAAGCAAATCACAGTAGATTACTGTGGCACCCCCGGGATCAGGGTTAGACAAATACCAGATCTTCGTCTGACATAAGCCTAACCTAGAGCTCGAGAGACTACAGTGAGAGAATCGGTAACACAACAGTGACTCTACGACTCAAAGAGGTTATACAAGCTCATAACTGAGCGAAGAACCAAAGCATTACAAGCAGAGGTCACTGACCTGACATGCATCAATCAACGAAAGCGAAGTTATGCTATTAGACATAGCAAGATAGCAAAAGGCCTAAGAGGCCAGGAGCATAACGGCGACGTCCCAGCCCATAGATTCCAGGCTGCCACCCGGGAACCCCAAGCTACTCGTCGATGTCGACTAGAAACCACCATCTGTTGGAGCGACTTCTTCTGAAACAAAAGCATGCAAAGCTGAGTACAGGGACTCAGCAAGACTTAGTACAACCTTTTAGCAAAGCGGGTATGCGGGCTTTCTGTAGATCTTCTTTTGCGTAAAGCCAGTTTTCCTTTGTAAGATGAGAGAGAAGAGAAGTTCGACTACTCAGAACCTTTAAAAAGGGATAAGAGAGCGATATCTCTAGATTTACTGATCATCATATTGTATCCACCAATCTTCATCAGCTCGAACCACTATCCTCGGATCACCCCCTCAACACCCGAAGAAGGTATCCGTAAACACACATTGGTTGCCAAGTTTTACGATCAGGTTTATGTTCTCTATGATCTCCACGTCCGTTCCCAAGTCGTCCGTAACCGTGGACACGGCTTTTCGAAAAGATTTAACCCTGCAGGGATGCACAACTTTACCCACACGTACCAACCGACTCTTAATGCCAGAATCATTAGCTCTCTTCCTTGGAAAGCCGGCAGAGGGTGGTTGACCACGACCTTTACCTTGCCGTCGCCGAGACCATGAGTCACGCGCTAAGGATTGTTCCGCCGTAACGGGTCAAGTCCCGAAGTCGGTCCTTAACGATGTGAGGCGAGGTGGGTTTCCCCGAGGGCCGCAACCCCCAGCCACCACGGCCACGCTTACCTACCTGTTATGTACCTTATCCCCCAAGCAAAATGCAATGCATATGTCCAGGTAAAGCGCAAACTATGTGACTCATGGAATCTACTAGGCAAGTTAGTGAGTCGAGAGGGTACCATAATAGGGCCTCGCGTGGTTGTACGCTCAGTCTTGGTTCAAGAGGCGAGAACTCGGTTCCTAGGGTCGGCAGAAACGAAACAACCCACCACATCCCAATGTGGCCTCTCGTCTGAGCCTTTAATCATGTTTAACAACATCTCTACACTTACCACGTCAACATGTCATGCTAGATTCATTTCATTGTATGGCTCCAGTCCGAAGACCGGAGTAGTAGCGTAACAAACTAAGCATGGCTAAGCATAAAGAGATAAAGGCTCTAGCGACGCACACATGCCAAACCTAGTTATGCTAGGAGCAGTGGATCATGTATTTGAGGCTACAAGGGTGGATCATGCAATAGATAGGATAACTCTACCTATCGATAAAAGACAGTTGAATCGTGTGCAATATGTAGGAACCAGAAGTTAAAGCATTTCAAAAACATATATGAACCAGGCTAGGGCTTGCCTGTGTCCCTGACAAAGAAATATGGATCTTCAATGCATGCTTGACTTGTTCGTCGGTGGACAATTATTGATCTTCGTTGTTGTCGATCTTCACCGTCTCGGACTCGTGCGCTATCGATCGTGAAGAAGCAAATACTATAAAGAGAGAAATAACAATCAACACATGCCATCGATGCAATGCACATACAAAGATGATGATATGACATGTTAAAGTTATTTGAACTAACCCTAATACATCATTGTCAAATTAAATGGAATTTCGAATGCATAAAACATTGCATTTCGATGACTTCCATAAAGTGGTATTTCATTATTCTAACAAAATTGTTAATTGAAGTTGTTTAACTATGCATGATGATAGCATAAGTAGATAGGTTTCATTTTTCTGATCATTTTGACATATTATACACCTTTTTCTCGAATTAAAATGAAATAGATATGAATTATACAAGTTTTATTCAAAATCTGGAATTTCCGGAAAATGTTAAAAATCTGACGATCGGACCCACTCGTCGGGGTTTTATTCATTTCCTAAATATTTACGAAATTATTAAATCTCCGACGAAGGGCCCCACCTGCCAATGCATTTACCAAAACAGAAAATAAAAACAAAATAAAAAGAAAAGCTGCTGGGGCCCACGGGTCAACCCGCCGGTGGTCAATCGCCGGCGGCCACCGCCGGTGACCATCCAACGGCGGCGCTACTGCGCGCCCACGGGCACGGGAGTAGGGGCATTCGATGCGGTGGCGTCGTGGGGAGCAGGTTGGGGGCAGCGTGGCGGCCTATTAGCCGCCGGAGCTTGGCCGGCGGCGAGCTCGCGCGGCGGCCGGCGCAGGCACAAGGCGCAGGGCCAACCGAGTGGAAGAGGGAGGGCGCGGAGAGGCTCGGGAGGACACCCAGCTCACCCCGAAGCTTGCGAGGCTAGGCGGCAACGGCGGGGAAGGTCGGGAGCGGCGGCGGTGGTCGCCGGAATCCTTCCCGGCCGCGGGGAAGAAGAGGATGACGGCGGAGATTGAGGGCGTGCGGGCTCGATTCCTTGGAGGGGAGGTTGCCGGCGGCGAGGCGAAGCCGATGGGAGGCGCGGCTAGGCACGGGGGTGGTCGGAGCGACGGCGACGGCGAGGTTTGGCCGGGGTAGGGTTTGGCCCCTGTGCGTGCGAGAGAAGAGGAAGGGGAGGGCCATCGCGCGAGGGGGAGGAGATAAGGACGGGGGAGAGGCGTCGTGGAGGCCTTATCCTCCCAGGGTTCGGCGGCGGCGCGCATCTTGGCGGCCGGAAGATCGGCCGGCCGGAGCTGCAACACGCAGCACTTGCGTGTGCCTGTCGAAGAAGACAAAGGGCATTTTGCCCATAACCCCCTGGCTTTCTCTATTTTCTCCGAAAACTTTAAAACAGCACTAAAACAAATCATTTTGATAGTTTTACAACCTTTTGGAGATCCAAAATGACTCAAATATTTTAGGGGAATAATTGTGTGGCCTTCCTAATAATAGTTGAAAGTCCACATATTTCTGTTTTGAGGTTTTCAAACATTTGAAACAATTTGGGAGAATTTAAAATAGAGGAAGGTTTGCATACATGTTGGGTTTCCACTTAATTTATTTGCAAATTTCTCTTAATGCATTTTAAATGATGCTCATGAATGCACAAACGACTTCCTAATTAGGGTTTGCTAAACAGGGATGTTACAACTCTACCCCCCTTACAAGAATCTCGTCCCCGAGATTCCTCGGGTAGGAAAAGAGAAGGTAACAGGGGACTACACCGATCTTCAACGAGCTTGTCGATACCATGATGATCTTCTTTGTTGAAGAAGTTGATCCATGATGTCATGAATGAATTTGATCCACTACACCATGAATGAAGATGATCCACCACACCACGAATGAAGCGCTTCATTTTTCTCCCCTTGAGGTTGTTGCTCAACTGCACCTAAAGGAAAGAGGGAATAACTCTGGACGGTGGATCTTTAAAAGATCGAGTATCTCATGGTCAACTCATGGAAGGAGTGTTGAAAAACAACTCTTGAGCTAACAAACATGAAACACGTCAAGGTAAAGGAGGAGATGCAAGAAGTTTCAAATTTTGGTAGGCAATTGTTCCACGCTTGACAAGATTATGAAGGGACAAGGTAGCAAGGAGTTAAACTGCCTTTGATACCATGACGAGGCACTCTTAGAAATGGTGGCTCGTAGAAGCACGAATGATTATCCAACCAAAGCAACTTTGGATTTAAGAATCATAGTCACTTTTCTGGCATGGGTACATGAAATGATTGTTGTCTACTAAAAAGGTTGGGGCCTAAATGACTGACGAATTCACACAACGTGCGAATTGATTGGAACTTCAGGTATAAACAACAGGAAGGGGAGGAGAACTAGCTACTCAAGTGTCAATGATCACCGGGGAGTGAAATTTCTCCGTACGAAGTTTCTGTCACCGGAGAAATGATTTCGAGGGATTGACCAAGAGACATTTAGCAACACTGCTTATGATGTTCTCCTTGATGTTATATACACCAATTTTAGACTATTGATGAACCTTCAATAGGTCATTGAGTCAAGGTCGGACTTCGGAATTTGAAAAGCATCATAAGGGCAGCTCCTAGAATAAGTCACACAAGATCCTTATGGAGAGTGGTTATTCTTGATTATTCAAGAGATTGTGGCATTAGGCCTTCCGACTGATTGTGTTAACCACGACATCAATCTTGCCGGATTTACAAAGAGACCTAGGTCAAAAATCCTTGAGGAACACTAACCATCATTGCCGCTTGAGATTCAGCTTAGGTTAGGTGTAAAGATATTTCAGACTTAGCGTCCGAATGAAAATTTACAACAGTTACCACAAAGGTAAAGTTACTAGACTCTCAAGTTATAGACTACCATGTCAAGCTCCAAAAGATTGAGCCAGATTGCGTAATACATATGGTTGCAACTGTCAAAAACAATTGTGTGCATATGAACTTGCAATGTAACACAAGTGAGTCCTGATGGGGACATCAAAGAAGATTTTGAAGTTCTTAAGCTTCTTCTCTTTCTTGAACAAACCAGTCAGTGGCTTAGTGTGCACAAGGAAATTTTCAAGCAAATGGAGGTAACAACCTGACATCTCAAGAATATTCCGCACATGCTTGACCGACTTGCGATGATTCCCGAGGAAAACAAAGGGAACTCGACTCAGATCCATGGCGACATCTTTCAGCAAGTGCACGTGAACTAGAGAAGGTCACTTCCAACATCCGAACACATACTTCGCAATAAACACAAAGATGGTTCCTAAAAGTTTCCAACATTAAGGCCAATTGTTCAATATGAACCTCTTTAGATATGGAGAAGATAAGAATGTCATCGATGGGCTCAACAACAAACTATCAAGATACTCCAATAAGATGTTCTCATATGTTGTCTGAACGAGGCAAAAGTATTGGTCAGACCAAAGGACAAGAAGATGTACTCAAGCGAAACACCATGAGTATAACATCATCAAGATAGTCCTTGGAACTGAGTTTGATTTGACGATAGCCCAAGCTCAGATCAAATATGGGAAAGATAGCATATCCATAAAGGAGATACTTTCCGACTTCAACACAGACAACACTAGACATCCCTTTATGAAGGAACAAAGTTGGATAGACCTTTTGTCTTTCAACTCTCCAAGTTGTTGATTAAGCTCAACCAACTAGTCCAGGGTTATCCAGCACGGTTCTTGGAGAAGGAGTAGTTGAACGAACCAACGTACTCATGAACTCGACAACACGGTCATGTAACAACCTGGTGATACTTCTAGAAAGACATCCAGAATATCACGAACCACCGGTATATCATTGAATTCAAGAGGAAATCTTGCTTTACAAAGCAATACGATATGGTCTCGAGAGCTTTGGCATTAACCGAACTCTTTGACCGAATATGTGCGCCTGAGCAAATGCACTTGGTAGCACGATCAAACTCCGCTTAATAATTGGCAAACCAATTATGCTAAGAATGACACAAACGTCCTTGGATTTCAAAGCAATGAGAATTACTAAGAATCTCAGATGGCCACATCAATACAAACACCCCAACATTCCCAAGCATGGACAGCTCGGAGGAAAGGCGAGTAAAGATATGTAAGAGCATCACTTCATCAATAAGGTCATGATACAGAGCACGACCTCATGATATAAAAGAGGGTGATACCCTAAGGTAGAATAGAACAGAAGCTAACGAGGCTTCATAATCTGCGGATTACAACACTTTGATCAAGTCTTAAATGGACGAGGTACTGGAGTTTGTTTCTCCTGACATACCAAAGTGAAATGTCTTGACGAACCACAAGAATAATATACACTGGAGAACACCAATGCACATTTACAACTTGGCTGATAGATAGTAGACAAAGGTCGGAAAGCAACTAAAGAGAAAGAACACTATCAGGTTCAGAATTCCTGAGAGGTAGATGCACAAGTTAACACTCTTGGGAAACTCGTGCTGAAAAGGGAGGTGTGGTAGAGTCACAGACATAGATGCGAGACTCACAAAGAGCACTCTTGTCGTGATCCATTTGGTTCAATGAGAGAACCTCTGCGATAGCTAATGGAAGGGAAAGATTTTTATTGCCGCAATTCAATCACGACAATAACCACAAGTTGAAGGCTACCTTGATTTGAATTTAGCCAACCCGATGTAATGTTTCAACATTAACACCACTGTTCAATGTCATGGATCTTGGGTTAAAGGCCAGCTTCATGTACTAGGATTCATACACTAGAATCCAACACAATCGGGGACCTTCGGTTCAAGTCCAAGGGTTAAAAAAAACCGAGAAAGGAGTAACTACTAAATGAGTGACACAAAAGACACTGCGAGGTAGTAGTCACTATGTACCATCTAAAAGCAATGTATAGCTTCTCAAGTACCCAAGAAAATAGAAAGGAGGCATTCAAGGCGAAAGGAAACCTCGAAGCCTAGAACAGAAGGATGTGGAACCCACAAAATAGAAAGGTCATGATGGAAGTAGATCTCTCTATTGAAACAAAACAAAGAGGAGGCAAAGAACACACACGACTCTAGAGAACTCTGCACTAGGTCAACTGGTTTAGAGACGTCATGCCCTTGAGGCACCTAAGTTTGAAAAACTAGAAGAGATAGAAAAACTTTCAAATCAACACAAGGAAAGGCACCTTAGAATTAGAGCGATACCAGATAAGGAGTAAAAAGAAGCCTAATCAGATTTTCGCAAATACTTTTTAGATTTCAAATAGTTTTCACAAACACTAGACTCAACATCGACCAGTAGAAAGGGTTTTCCTACAGGCAGTCCTGCTCTGATACCAAAACCTGTGGCACCCCCGGGATCAGGGTTAGACAAATACCAGATCTTCGTCTGACATAAGCCTAACCTAGAGCTCGAGAGACTACAGTGAGAGAATCGGTAACACAACAGTGACTCTACGACTCAAAGAGGTTATACAAGCTCATAACTGAGCGAAGAACCAAAGCATTACAAGCAGAGGTCACTGACCTGACATGCATCAATCAACGGAAGCGAAGTTATGCTATTAGACATAGCAAGATAGCAAAAGGCCTAAGAGGCCAGGAGCATAACGGCGACGTCCCAGCCCATAGATTCCAGGCTGCCACCTGGGAACCCCAAGCTACTCGTCGATGTCGACTAGAAACCACCATCTGTTGGAGCGACTTCTTCGAAACAAAAGCATGCAAAGCTGAGTACAGGGACTCAGCAAGACTTAGTACAACCTTTTAGCAAAGCGGGTATGCGGGCTTTCTGTAGATCTTCTTTTGCGTAAAGCCAGTTTTCCTTTGTAAGATGAGAGAGAAGAGAAGTTCGACTACTCACAACCTTTAAAAAGGGATAAGAGAGCGATATCTCTAGATTTACTGATCATCATATTGTATCCACCAATCTTCATCAGCTCGAACCACTATCCTCGGATCACCCCCTCAACACCCGAAGAAGGTATCCGTAAACACACATTGGTTGCCAAGTTTTACGATCAGGTTTATGTTCTCTATGATCTCCACGTCCGTTCCCAAGTCGTCCGTAACCGTGGACACGGCTTTTCGAAAAGATTTAACCCTGCAGGGATGCACAACTTTACCCACACGTACCAACCGACTCTTAATGCCAGAATCATTAGCTCTCTTCCTTGGAAAGCCGGCAGAGGGTGGTTGACCACGACCTTTACCTTGCTGTCGCCGAGACCATGAGTCACGCGCTAAGGATTGTTCCGCCGTAACGGGTCAAGTCCCGAAGTCGGTCCTTAACGATGTGAGGCGAGGTGGGTTTCCCCAGGGGCCGCAACCCCCAGCCACCACGGCCACGCTTACCTACCTGTTATGTACCTTATCCCCCAAGCAAAATGCAATGCATATGTCCAGGTAAAGCGCAAACTATGTGACTCATGGAATCTACTAGGCAAGTTAGTGAGTCGAGAGGGTACCATAATAGGGCCTCGCGTGGTTGTACGCTCAGTCTTGGTTCAAGAGGCGAGAACTCGGTTCCTAGGGTCGGCAGAAACGAAACAACCCACCACATCCCAATGTGGCCTCTCGTCTGAGCCTTTAATCATGTTTAACAACATCTCTACACTTACCACGTCAACCTGTCATGCTAGATTCATTTCATTGTATGGCTCCAGTCCGAAGACCGGAGTAGTAGCGTAACAAACTAAGCATGGCTAAGCATAAAGAGATAAAGGCTCTAGCGACGCACACATGCCAAACCTAGTTATGCTAGGAGCAGTGGATCATGTATTTGAGGCTACAAGGGTGGATCATGCAATAGATAGGATAACTCTACCTATCGATAAAAGACAGTTGAATCGTGTGCAATATGTAGGAACCAGAAGTTAAAGCATTTCAAAAACATATATGAACCAGGCTAGGGCTTGCCTGTGTCCCTGACAAAGAAATATGGATCTTCAATGCATGCTTGAATTGTTCGTCGGTGGACAATTATTGATCTTCGTTGTTGTCGATCTTCACCGTCTCGGACTCGTGCGCTATCGATCGTGAAGAAGCAAATACTATAAAGAGAGAAATAACAATCAACACATGCCATCGATGCAATGCACATACAAAGATGATGATATGACATGTTAAAGTTATTTGAACTAACCCTAATACATCATTGTCAAATTAAATGGAATTTCGAATGCATAAAACATTGCATTTCGATGACTTCCATAAAGTGGTATTTCATTATTCTAACAAAATTGTTAATTGAAGTTGTTTAACTATGCATGATGATAGCATAAGTAGATAGGTTTCATTTTTCTGATCATTTTGACATATTATACACCTTTTTCTGAATTAAAATGAAATAGATATGAATTATACAAGTTTTATTCAAAATCTGGAATTTCCGGAAAATGTTAAAAATCCGACGAGTCGGACCCACTGTCGGGGTTTTATTCATTTCCTAAATATTTACGAAATTATTAAATCTCCGACGAAGGGCCCCACCTGTCAATGCATTTACCAAAACAGAAAATAAAAACAAAATAAAAAGAAAAGCTGCTGGGGCCCACGGGTCAACCCGCCGGTGGTCAACTGCCGGCGGCCACCGCCGGTGACCATCCAACGGCGGCGCTACTGCGCGCCCACGGGCACGGGAGTAGGGGCATTCGACGAAGGGCGTCGTGGGGAGCAGGTTGGGGGCAGCGTGGCGGCCTATTAGCCGCCGGAGCTTGGCCGGCGGCGAGCTCGCGCGGCGGCCGGCGCGAGCACAAGGCGCAGGGCCAACCGAGTGGAAGAGGGAGGGCGCGGAGAGGCTCAGGAGGACACCCAGCTCACCCTGAAGCTTGCAGGCTAGGCGGCAACGGCGGGGAAGGTCGGGAGCGGCGGCGGTGGTCGCCGGAATCCTTCGCGGCCGCGGGGAAGAAGAGGATGATGGCGGAGATTGAGGGCGTGCGGGCTCGATTCCTTGGAGGGGGAGGTTGCTGGCGGCGAGGCGAAGCCGATGGGAGGCGCGGCTAGGCACGGGGGTGGTCGGAGCGACGGCGACAGCGAGGTTTGGCCGGGGTAGGGTTTGGCCCCTGTGCGTGCGAGAGAAGAGGAAGGGGAGGGCCATCGCGCGAGGGGAGGAGATAAGGACGGGGGAGAGGCGTCGTGGAGGCCTTATCCTCCCGGGGTTCGGCGGCGGCGCGCATCTTGGCGGCCGGAAGATCGGCCGGCCGGAGCTACAACACGCAGCCTTGCGTGTGCCCGTCGAAGAAGACAAAGGGCATTTTGCCCATAACCCCCTGGCTTTCTCTATTTTCTCCGAAAACTTTAAAACAGCACTAAAACAAATCATTTTGATAGTTTTACAACCTTTTGGAGATCCAAAATGACTCAAATATTTTAGGGGAATAATTGTGTGGCCTTCCTAATAATAGTTGAAAGTCCACATATTTCTGTTTTGAGGTTTTCAAACATTTGAAACAATTTGGGAGAATTTAAAATAGAGGAAGGTTTGCATACATGTTGGGTTTCCACTTAATTTATTTGCAAATTTCTCTTAATGCATTTTAAATGATGCTCATGAATGCACAAACGACTTCCTAATTAGGGTTTGCTAAACAGGGATGTTACAATTACAAAACACAGTGTTCTAAACAGCAAATCACAGTAGAAAATAAACTAAGTCTTAACCTTACAAACAAGAAACATAGATTAAACAACAAGTCACACATGACCACTTAACAACTAGACCCTATACTTCATGGGTTGATGATCTCCACAAAGTCCAGAACAATTGCTTCAGTCCTTGGTGTTGCAATCATTAGAAGGAGAGTTCCTTCAACAATATGTGACTGCTCCCTAAATTGATCCCACCCAATGGTAAATGCAATGTGATCATCTCCTTCAATGTGGTACCAGGCTACAACAGGCTCTTCAAGGTCCCTCTTCCACAAGTGTGCAAAGCCATTGACAGGGGAGCCGACATGGTTAAAGGTTTTGGATTCAGGTACTGAAAGATAGAAAAAAAATTCTTGTCGATACGGACTTGTATTTACGGATGCACATGTCTTATAAGATGTACAACTTACCAGGGCATCAAAGTGCACATTTTCCTCATTATAAATGTGAGCAAAGAACTGCAACTCCTTTGTACTCTCATAGAACTCATTTTCATCAAGTTCCTGGTTTGGTGCAGCCAACACAACTTTGGTCAGGCCAAAGGTAATGGCAGCCATATGCTCCTCAGTGATGGCTCTGATGTTTGTAAATATTGTCTTGTGGAGTTGCACTCTGATTCTTGGGATGACATCATAAACAACTGGTCCAGAACAAAGAAACAAGCCAGTACAGATTATTATTTAGGTTTTTCTTTGCTGACAATTTGGTACACATTAATGATAACCTCATGTCAGGCAAGAAAATACATGAACACATGAATAATGTATCATACCTTGTTGTCCAACATAAGGTTTTTCTTCCTTGACAGTGTTCACAATTTGGTACACATTGACATGAAATCTGTTCTCTTCTTCCATGTAGGTGAAAGAAAGTACATCACCAAGTTGGATATTATATAACCTGACAAGAGACCTCCAGTATGGACCACAAATAGTTGTAGTGGTACCATCTTTCACAAGGTACATGTCATAAACCCTCATTGGGCATTTTGCCACCATCCAGTTCTCTGAACTTGCAAGCTTACTAACTTGCTCCTTGAATTTGCAAGGAACAGCCTGAAATAAATTAAAAGAGCAGGGAGGAATGATTTGCAAGGCGAGTAGAAGAAATAATTTGGTAGAGCAGGGAGGCACATCAAGAATTATTAATGCAAGGGAAAAATGCTTAGTGCACTAACCATTCCATTTTCAAATCCCTGCATCATCTGAACTTCAAAAGAAACTGCACGCCTGTTAGAACGGCGACCACAAATTTCCAGTGGTTGACGACAGAAATGACAACCAACCACATCCATCCCTGATAAGAACATGATTATGACCATAGAAGAAATGGTTATGAAAATTTATGCAGAAGCAAGGAAGAAAAATGAGAAGTGAAAAATAGTGGAACTCACCAGGAACAATAGTGGATCTCACCAGGAACGCAGAAGAAGTATGTGTACCTACCGAAAGTATGGCGTTGCATGAATCAATGATGAAAGAAGAGGAACAAAGTCATGATCAATGAAGAAGCAAGGAAGAAAAATGAGAAGTGAAAAATAGTGGAACTCACCAGGAACAATAGTGGATCTCACCAGGAACAATAAGGACGGTTTGCCTCCTTATATAAACGGAACTACCACTTACCCACGTTCCCACGATTGGAAGGGTAACACCCTCATGTCGTTTCCAAAAAAGGCCCACAGGCCCATTATGCAAATAACTAATTCGATTGTAGGCCCAATGGAACAGAAATACATTGAATGGACATTTTTAAAATTGCAAAATGTTGGCTACCTGCCTTGTTCTGAATATAGATTAATTCAGAACATTGTTGTCAGGATAGTCATTTTGTTCAAAAGGAAAAAAATCATCATCAATTCAGAAGATCCATTCATTGCAGAACAATACAGGCAGGATAATCAGACTTAATTCATAAGATCCATGCATAACTTATAATAGTCTTGACCGAGTATTACAGCAAGAACCAATAACACTTAACTTATAACTACTGAACCAACCAAAACTGGACTTCTACATTAGGTCATTCTTGCAAATCTTCAAGTTTTGTGATAACCATCCTTAGCCGAGCAAACTGATCCCTCCTAAGGTACGGAATATCCCTCTCATCCTTGAAGGTTATCTTGCAAACATCTCCTTCCTTGAGTTTGAATGATTCAACAGTTTTTGTCCAGCCAACACTGATCTTGGCCTTTCGAGAACCATCATACCTCATCCTGCCAGTACTGTTTAGAGAGCTTGTACTACGAGTTGACAACTACAGACAACATCCCGAGCTCCACCGAAATACCATACTTAATGTGCTTGTTGTGACATGAGAAATTTCACAAGGTATGCACTTGTGTACTCTTGTGAAAACTCCTGAAATTGATGGAACAAATTCGAAATCGAGTAAAATTCCTAGAAGAATTTACAATGTTATGGAACCATGCATCATCCTCCAAACCAACCAAAGTCAATCCAACCAGAGACATGGGAACTTAAGCAAGATCATCCAGGAGCAACATTTAAAAGATAGTGAATTCATCAGTTGCTATTTAAAAGAAAGCAGTATCACTTACCATTTTACCTTCTCCTGGTATTACATTGCTGTTCATCAATGTGCAGACATAGTGCTTCATTTATGGCATTGGCAGCTCCTCCACAATGCTACGTAGCTGATTCCTTTGATTACAAGTAAGCTGCACTTCATTTCCAAAAATGCAGCACTTGTCAAATGATTCATCTCCACATAAACCTGGCCCTATTTGACAAAATATTGTGGTGTTAGAATAATAGTAAGGTAATGCAGCACTTGTCATATTTGAAAGAAAACTTTGATTAAGGAACAAACCTCTAAGAATGGTCCACGTGTTCCAATCATCCGAGGAAGCATCGTAGTAATCATCGTCTTCACCGTAATGATCATCGTCTTCACCGTAATGATCATCGTCTTCACCGTAATGATCATCTTCTTCAGTCTCATAATCATCTTCTTCAGTCTCATAATCTGGCTCTTCCTTGTTCTTCTCACTGTGATGGCAAACAAGATGAATTAAGCTATGTAGCAAAGAGAGAATGACAGGCATAAGTGGACAATTTTACTGGAATTTGTTGCACTATATAGGCTGAAGAACATCACTAGTCAGCAACAATAAGCTAATGCTCAAGGCCAGGCAACTACTTCCTTCAGAGAAGATGATGAAAACTAGGGTCAATAATTCAAGATAAGCAGCAGCACAGACATTTCAAACATGCAACAGGGACAAACAATCATAAGCAAATTGCAGTAATCATTCCTCGAACAACTTAGCATATAGCCTTGAGATCAAGCCTTGAGATCAAGACAAGTGCCAGATTTGAAGAAGTCACAGTGCCTTGATTATCACCAAGGTTGTCTTAAAACAAACTGTACAAGCAAACATATTCATTCAAGCAATGGTAACACCAAGTAACCTATCCTTGTTGACACAAATTTTTGAACTAAGAAAGGGGTATGCATTCGTAAGTTAACTGAACCCAATATACACTTCCTCATTCTGCCTAGCCTAGGAACAGAAATGCACCAACTCCTCGGTGTCCATGATGGCAAACCATGTTGGCAATCAAAATTTTCATGAAACAAACCTGTGGGATGCACCAACTCCTCGGTGTCCTTCGCCTCCGGTGGTTGCAGGTCGTAAAACGGAGATGTTGTGAATCTGTCCCGGTGGCAGGGACTCCAGGGAGGGAAATGTTGAGGCAGTTGGTGAGAGCGGAATGGTGACGGTCCTGCGGAGGGGAGCCTGTGGTGCCTGCGCCGGAGATGATGAAATGTAGGGGCAGTTGATGTCAGTACCTTGTTTCAAAAATTCACCAACTAAGGACATAAACAGAGCTTCTAAATCTACCTAATCGAGAGAGAAAATTGAGGGGAAGATGATGTCAGTACCTTGTCTATCCTCTCCTGCGAAGGAGATGGTGACGGAGATGGGGCAGCGAAGGGCCTGCGATAGGGACCTGCTCCGGTAGATCTTGGGACGGGTAGCTTGCGGTGAGGAGCTTGCGGTGGTTGCGCCAGAGATGGAGACGGCGACCCAAGATTGGGGATCCCGTGGCCCGAAGCTTGTGGTGGCTGCACCGGTGGCAGCGACGGAGACGGCGGCGTGATATTGCGGCGTGAAGCTGCCGGTGGCTGCACCGGTGGCAGCGACGGAGACGGCGGCGTGATCTTGCGGCGTGAAGGTGCTGGTGGCTGCACCGGTGGCGATGGCTCTGCATGCTTGCAACGGAGAGAAAGACCAGAGGAGAACGGCCATTGCGGATAAGAAGGATCCATGGCGGTCGGCGAGGGAGAACGGCGGTGGCGAAGGAGGAAGAACGGCGACGGCGGCGGTGGCGAAGGAGGAAGAAAGCTAGGGTTTTTTTTTGGTCGAAAGAGGAAGCACGAAGGGAGGAGAGCGGTATTTAAGTGGAACGCCGCGGTGGGAGGACGAAACTGTTTAAGTGGAAAGCACGAATGGTTGTTTTGCAAACTTAACGTCGACGTGGCAGGACGAAAGTGTTTAAGGGAGAAAGAACACAGGGATTTTTCCGCAAAATAAGAAGTGCATAAATTGCCTCTTCCTCTCCGCCTGGACACGATCTGGTTTCATTTCCCCCACTAGCTAGGGTTTTCTTGGACACTCCGGAAGGAGGAGACGGAGCTGAGGAGCCGGAAGGAGGAGACCACGCCGGCGAACACGTCGGAGGCAAAGCCGGCGAACACGTCCAAGGCAACGCCGGCGAGGAAAGGTACAACCAAATCTTGGACTCTCCATTCCAAATCTTGATCCTTGATCCCCATTCCAAGATCTTGATCCAATAATCCTTGATCCCCATCCCCAAAATCTTGTCAACCATTCCTCGTCTAGATCCGCCTATTTAACCAGTAATCATGTGTGTAAATCTTCTAAAAAGATGAACAATCGTTTAGGATTGCTAGCTGTTGTCTTAACTGATGCATGCTACTGATGCTTATGCATCTGAATATGTGTTCCTGTTGCTTTACAGTGATACATTGGCATAATTCATGCATGGATTTGTTATGTAATCCATCCTGGATGATTGGATTACTGATGAACTTCTTATGAAGTGATGCTTAAGTGTTTTGCTTTGCATGATTTGATGTTTCCATTACTGAAAATAAATAAAGTCTGAAATACTTTGGAAATAAATAAAGTCTGAATCCATTACCGGATAGTGATGGCTATCTCCTGTTGGTAAATTGATGGATTTGTGTTTGTTGTGACCTTAGTAGCCTTGCTACTAACTGGTTGCTCACAGACTTGGCTTAATCTTGTTGGCTGCCTATCTCTGCTTGCATAATAGGGAATCATAGTTCATATGAAAGCCATTATGCTTGCTTATGAAGAATTTCTAGGATTTCGATGGTTTAATTATCTAGGGTTTCATTGGGTGGTCTTTGATTGCATGTACTGGCTTGTGCATCCGAGTGGTGCTGGTGGTAGATGGAACTCGTCAAGTCTTTTTGACTACCGTGAACTCGTCAAGTATTTTTGGCTATTCGAACAAATGAAACACAAGAGATAAATTTGTTTTGTGCTTGGTGATACTGACTTGTTTTACATGGCAATTGCTTTTGTTGGATGAGTTACAAGGCAATAGAAATTGTAGTTACCATCTGATTGTTGTGTCTTATCGTCAGTGCTAGTGTCTCTGTTTAACAATTGTCTGGTGATAATGTCTGGTTATGGTTGCACAGATATGCAGATACATAAGCAGTAGCATAGGACAATAAGTATAAAAGCATCTGCAACTGTTTGAAGTGCTTTAATTTTGTCTGGATCAGTTCCTCCTATAGTCTGGTTGGTTTAGAAAAAGTACATGAAAATGTAGACCAACCTTCTAGATGCCCTACTGTCTTCAGTTAAAATGCATTACTGTCTGTCTGTATTCATATTATTTTTGATTTAGTTGATGAGTTTAAGTTAAAATGCATTACTTTGATATTAATTTGATTTAGTTGGGGAGGTAACAAAAATATAGTAACTTGTATTGTATGTCTTCATATTATTAATGCTCTACTATCTTCATATTATTGATTGCCTATTAATATTATAACTTGAACCTTATAGATGGGATCCACTAAAGACAATCCAATAGAAATTGACAGTGATCCAAGCTCTGACAGTAGTGGTCCAAGCATGTTCTTCAGTTCTTCAAGCTCAGATGGTGGCATGTCTGAATGTGACAAGTCTGAATGTGACTGTCATTCCAATGTGGTCTTCAGAGGTATTTGATTCTTTCTTCATCCTGTTGGTTAACACCATCTCTAGTCTAATGTTGGTTAACATCATCTCTAGTCTAATGTTGTTATTTATTTATTTTTACTAATGTAGGCTTCCATTACTTAACAATGAAATTTCACTTTGTTACAATTAGGGCCACTGGTGAGTGGGACACATG
This sequence comes from Lolium rigidum, assembly GCF_022539505.1. NCBI lineage: Eukaryota > Viridiplantae > Streptophyta > Magnoliopsida > Poales > Poaceae > Lolium > Lolium rigidum. Next base: position 143,513,044 of record NC_061511.1, on the reverse strand, counting down.
ATTTTGATGAGCACTGCATGTTTGGAAATGACATGTACCTGTCACAAGGTCAAGTCAATTTCCTTAATGACCACTGCCACCACTTTCCAAAGGAGGAATTTGAGTACTATGTGTACAGGATGACCAAATCATCAGTGGTCAAAAATAAATGCAAGCTGGTAAAAATACAAAACATAACCTTCTTAATATTTACATAACAATGCTGTTACTGTTCCTGATTAGAACTGATTGGATACATTGTATGGTTGACAGGATATTGGAAAAAAGTTCACTAAGCAGTACCTGAAAAAGTTCATTGACCGTGCTCCAGGCAATGCTGTTACCGTTGGTCTGGAGTACACAGACAACGATGCATGCTTTGATGTCACCATGAAGATGGCAAAGGGGAAGTCCAAGAATGCAATCATAGCAACTGGATGGTCAAAAGCTATGAAGACATATGAGATCGAAGAAGGAGATATCTGCATCTTTGAATTCTTCCTTATGAGGACAGGTAAGCTTGGACTGATGATCCACAGTGTACGTGATGTCCCTGATTCTGATTCTGATATGTCTGACTCATCTGAGTCATCTGAGTAAGTGCTAAACTCTCCTGAGTCATCAAGTTAGTTATCTTAGAACTTTTAGTTATCTATCTATGGACTGTTAGTTATCTAAGTGTTGAACTATGTGGACGGCCTGAACTGCTTTTGATGCCTACCAGTGGACTGATGATCCACAGTATGGACTGTAATATGTATATAGTTAGTTATCTGCTTCTGAACTGCTTCTGAACTGCTTTTGATGCCTGTAATGCATGTTATGCCTGTAATTCATGGAATTGTGCCAGCAAAAGGAATTGCAGGCACCATCAGTAAATGCCAGCTGAAGGAATTGCCGGCACTTTTGGTAAATGCCAGCAAAAGGAATTGCCGGCACTTACTGTATGCTTGTAATGAGTGTATTTTATAGGCAGTTTCAAAAAACGCCGGTAATACTGTGAATTGCCGGCACTTTTGAGGAGATGCCACTAAATAAACTGGAGGCCATTCGATAAAGTGCCGGCAATACTATGCATTGCCGGCACTTTTCTGGAAATGCCTCGAAAACAACTGCAGGCATATCGATAATCTGCCGGTAAACCTGGGAATTAATGGCTCTTTTTCAAAAATGCCGAGAAAACGACACTTTTTACTGGCACCTGCTAAAAAAATGCCGGCAAATAAAACAAACGCAGGCATATTTTAGAAGTGCTGGCAAGAAAGTGCCGGCAATTCTAGCACCTGACATAGTGTCCAATCCTTCCCTAGAATTGCCATCTTAACCACTGGCAATGGATCACCACGCCACCGCTGGAACCGCACCCTATCTTTGGATTCTGCTTCATCCGTACTGGATGTCGATGCGTCCCCCGAGTTCGGCATGGCTTTCTTCGATCCCCACCGCTTCGGTGGCGAGGACCCCGAGCGTAGTGGCTCCTGGCGTTGCTGCTAGGCCTTAGCGACGAGTTTACGTCCGTGGCTCGCTAGCGTCGTCGCTGGAGCCTGCATCATGGTCATGGGCGACTTCATGTCCGGCGTCTCAGCTAGATGCTTTCTCTATGTCGATTTCCATCAGTGGACCAGTCAAAGCACACAGCAGGATCCCCACAATCCCAACTTCCAAGCAGCAGGAGGCGCGGAACCAGGTGAGCGTTGCAACCTTGAGTCCACACTCCACGAGACCGGAATGGCAGGCTCACCCCGCTGCAACGATTTTCTTCTCCCTGAGCGTAGCTTGCTTTACCCTCTCCCTCCGGCACGGCCTACTGCTTGCGTGTCTCGGTGTCCCGGCGAGGCATCCCCATCGGGTCGGCACGGCGCGATGGGTGCTGTTTCGTGACAAGGAGTTGTGCGAGCATTGTTTCTTGCTCGGGAGATGTGCAAGCGTCGGGCTTGAGATCGACTCGATCCAGCGTTTCTCGTCGGTAGGCAACGAAACCAGCGGGGTTATTGTTGACATGGTGGCACACTGACTTCGGCATGGTCCGCGCCTAGAAGAAGCCACAATGGCGGCTACCCTTCAAGGACCCCGTCTTGTCATTGTTCATGTGGTGCCCCTACCTCTTTAGCATCGTGGGTGTGGGGGTAATCATGATCTACGGCGACAAGAGGCCATCGCCGCTTGGGTATGGTAGTGGGACGTTGACAATGCAGTGGAAAGTGGATATGTCTAGTGGTGAAGTGGGGATGAGAAAGGCATACCACCACGTCACATTTAAAGAGGTGGTGGCTAACTGGCTCGCCCTTGGCGGACGTGCAACATGTCAGTTGGTGTCCGTACGTGTCCGTCTGACCACATTCTCAGCCTAAATTTAGGACGAAAATGGTTCAAACAGTGGTTAGATTGGAAAATTGGTCGCCGCGTTGGGCCATCCACTCTGTCCCTTCGTTGGGAGCTAGTGTCACTATCTTTGTATCTGTGAGGGTTACTCTTGTTGTTCATATCCATATTATTTGTTTCTAATATAGATGTAGTTGGAAGTTAAACGTATCCAGATATATGTATATTGGCTACGGTTAATATGGATCAGAGGAGGTAGGGAGTTGCCTATTTCAATGAGGATTTACATGAGCTTTTGGGCGTGCAGTGGAGCACTAGCTTTGTGCATGTGATGGTTAAACTCGACGCAAACAAACCACTGATCAGGTTTGTTGACCTGCACCTCATGAGTCATTTCTCCCCAAATGGTTATCTTTCTCATTGCAATGTTTACTACCTATCTGTTAAATTTTTATCTCTTTGAATTGTTTCTTCCCATGATCGTATTGCGCAACAAAGGTATAAAAACATGTAAATAAGGGAGAACCGGGTTTTCACATTACATCATTGTTGGAAAATTCTAAAGCACAGCGAGAAGAGGAAGTTGACCGTTAAGAAAAAAAATTGCTCAAGAGAATTTCTAACTAGGAAGGAGTTGGCCGAGATCAAACATTGGGAGAAGATTAGGAAGTGGGAAGTAATTAGAGAAGACGAGAAGTGGAAGGACACCTTTGAAGATAGAAGGATCCGGCTTGAGTAGGAAAAAAAAGAGAACCGGATGATGATGATGGATCCAACTACAATGAATGCTCTCAGTAAAGAATGGTGGGAGATAAGAAGGACATAGATCTTCCAAACAAAGAAGGCAGGAAGGGGGGTCACGTCTTCTGCAGCAGTTGTTGCTTCCATTAATGGTGGTGTTGGTGGAGATGATGGCAACAAGAATGGCCCTTCCGCTACGGTTTGAATCACTATGTGTCAATAATATATCATCTATAATATGCTACCTCGTCATGACTATGTTTTTATGTCAAACATCATTATTATTTCGAACTATTTGTGCTTTAAGAACGGACCCACATAATTGTACCGCATACCGCATATATTTTGCATATATACCGCGATGCGTTTCACGCCAAAAATGCCAATGCGGTTAACTCTATTTGCGTTTTGTGGTACGGCGGGACGGAGGATCTACTATAGATGGTCTAAGCGGTATAGAGACTAGATGGTTGCATTTTTGTGGACCAGCATAGTGGCACCCCGGCCAGAGACCAGCGTCAGAAACAGAGGACCAGCCAGGGACGGCCGCGGGGCAATGCGTGGGCCGGAGACAAGCCTGCCTGACCAAAAGCCCATGTAAATTTTCGTTGAAAAAGGCTAATACGTTTATGTGTTTCTGTCTTAGCTCCTCGTCCACGTGTAATTTTTTCATGTACTTGCAAGCTTATTATACTAACACGCAAGGTGAATTGAAAAGGAGAAAGCCTTCCGCCGTTAATTAAATACGCCATTATGTCTGTTGGGATACGTACAAAAAGGTGTCAAGAAGTTGGATCCCATTCATGCCCAAAATGATGCTCTTAACAAACTTTGTATTCTTGTACCCCTGTGTCCCATGGAATTTGTCTGGCAAAATTTCAATTTATGTAGATGTTATTTAGTGTGTAGATACATTCAAAATTTAAATAAATTATATATAACTTTCGGGGTGGAACAGAGAGAGTACATGGAGTTTGTTGTTTAAATTGAGACCGTGAACTGTGTGAACCCGTTCTGCCAGTTTTATGGAGAATGGAGTTGTTGTGCAACCTCTGGCCATCGATTATATGCATGTTAGTAAGTGTGAATCAACATAATCCATTCTATAGAGACTGATATATTAGAATGCATAAATATGTCTGAAAGCTGAGAAGAATGTAGTATCAGCTGAAAATGGTGATTTAGACGAAGTCGTTATTATTGTGATTTTATTAAATTCTACTAAGTATACATGGATTATAAAGCGGTACTAGGTAGTGCATAATTGCTAATCAGATCATCCAACTCAGAAATAAGAATGGAGATCATCATGCAGAAAAGATTGCGTGTGTTGCTTCCATATTTACTGAAATAAATGAGTAGGATGTAAATTCAATGAATGTGCCAATATTAGCGTGAGCCAGCTAGCTAAGAGGTGTCACACATTTTTGGCAGCAATACTTTGGAGATAGAGAGAAGGAAAAAAGTTTCCGCAGAATACTTATGGTAATTAATTTTATACGTCCTGACAAACATAAAACACGCTGATATTTTCAATCTTTCGAGAAGACGCAAAAGCTTGGCGCATCATTTCTTAAAGCCAGCAAAGGACGACTTCTTCTCCCCTGATCTGAACTCCATACACTTTACTTAGTGCTTTGTTTAGTGTTATGGCTGAGGACTCCGACAACAACAACCACAACGCACCGCCGGCGACCAGCTCCGACTCCATGAGTCCCGGTAAGAACGACAACGGTAGCGGTGAGTCCAAGAGCAGCATCCATCCGGTGATTGTGAGTTCTATTGACAAGGGGAAGAGTGTCATAAAGATAGAAGGAGAAGATGAGGGTGGTAGATCTAAGGGTAAGATCAACACTCCACATGTCATAGCTGCTGCCAGACATGGTAGATCAGGACGCCGCCATGGTGACAGAGAATTGCACATCGTCACGGAGCGCGAGAGAAGGAAACGGATGAGCGAGATGTTCACCAAGTTGCATGGACTCCTCCCCACCCTTCCTGACAAGGTGATGCTATTATGATTTACTCATATGTTAGATCTTTGTGGATGCAGATCAAGATCCTCACTAGTTTTTTGTATCTTAGGTTGACAAATCGAGCATAGTGATGGAAGCTATACACTACATCAAGAGTCTGGAGGAGACGCTAAGCGAGCTTGAGAAGCAGAAGCTCGAGATGCAGCTGGCACGAGGAAAGATTGGCGCCGCAACCAATGATGGGGTCTCATCTTCTGCAGTGGTGCTAGCGCTTACGGACCGGCGGGCACCTATGCCGGTAGCACTACCGGTTGCTGGGATTGGGCCCACAGGAGCGGCGCCAAAGCCACCTATAACTGTGGGCGTGGTGACCGCAGCTCCAGCACCGGTGGGGCTGCAGACATGGTCTGGGCCTAACGTCGTGCTGAGTCTGTCAGGAAATGATGCATACATCAGCGTGTGTGTGGCGCGGCGCCGGAGCGTGCTGCCTATGGTGATAGCCGTGCTCGAGAAGCACAACATCGACGTGGTCACATCTGGGATCTCGTGTGATAACACCCGGAGCATGTTCACCATCCACGCTCGCGTAAGTAAAACCCTTATCCTAAACCATTATCCTCCATCTAGCTAGCCATGTTCTTGGAATTTTGGTAGTCAATTTGAGATATAAACTTTAGGGGTAAGGGGAACACACACACACGGAAACATGGTCAGTCGTACTATCGAAAAGTACTAGATTTTTTTAGATTAAAGGGATCACCATCCTGGCTCCATTGATAAATCTACGAAACCCACATAAACACATGGCTGGTTTTACACCACACAAGCATGTTCGAGAGGGTTTAAAGGCCTAATGGCACAAAACGATAATTGGAGTTCAAGTTGGAAACAAGAAACTACACCATATATACACAAATCCTATAGGTGCATCCACACCGGCTCAACAAAAGCATCTAAAAATGTGATATGATCGAAGTAGCTTCAAGGATCGATGCCAAATTGGTCCAGGTAACTTGCATCACCGGCTTCTTGGCGACGAGAGAGATGTGATCACAATACTCATCTTTAGGGGGGATCCTTGCTAGTGAGAACTTTGAGCCTTTTAGTCACTTGTCACTTGTCAATTCGAAATTCCCCTCCAGGATCAGCATCACATATCTATAGATTTGTGGTTGCAGACAAGTGGTCCTTGAATATGATCATTCATCTATTGAACGAATGCAAGATCATTCTCAAAAGTTGGTGCAAATTTAGCCAAATTTAACCGTTAAAGATCATATCATTCCTAACTTTCTAGATATATACACTAGGGAGTAGCATCACATACTGAAACTGTATGTTTTCTGTTATCTACCCAATTGGCAACTGACAAGTAATCATTTCTAAAAAAAACATGAAAAAACAGAATGATTTGCCAAATCTGTATAGGTACAATGTAGTGAAAGAACAAGTGATGGATTGATTCGTTTTCAGCCCATGAAATGCAACATTCAGGTTTTTATTTCCAATTTCTTTTCATCATGTTATCTCTAGTCATCAAAATGTTCCGAGACAGAAGAAGAAAACGTGCACTCTGGGAGGAATAAGGAGTTGCCAAACATCAAGGACAAATATGGGTGTGACTCCACCAAAATTAAGAACATCATAAAGGGATGATGAAACATACTCCGCATTACTTTCATATTGCCAACTTAGAGCATCAATATCAGCAGAGGAAGAGATGCTAGTAGTAATACTTTCCAATTCATACCATTGTTGCACACGAGGCAGCAAAATTCCTCCTAAAAGTGAACCTAAGGTTACTACAATTCCAAATCTTGGACAGTCTTTTACTGTTCGTGGCACAAGACATATAGTTCAAAGAACTTAATTTCTATGGGGAAGTCCGACACAATGTGTCTTCCCAAAATATAAGTTTTACACTTTTTACTATTTCCACGTATAACCAAATCTAATATTCTACAATGTACGCATCACACCTTCCAAAATTGTGAAATTTCTCCAGCTTTACCTAGAAGATATTCGTGTGGCATGTGTTATATTTGGCATCAACTGAAGTTCTCCAAAGTATTCCTTCATCCTTAGAACATATTTTAATCTAGAAAATAAGGACACAAAGATTGACATTAGCTAGATCCTCAGGTACACCTAGTCCCCGGAATTCTTTCTTCTTAGAAAATATTTTCCAGTTTTCTAACTGAAGGTTTCCGTGTCCCTCAAAATCATTATAGAGAAAATTTTACATCTGGATGGTGATAAGGTGAAGTGCCCATTTCTGAAACTCAAAAAAGAAAGAAGATAAATGGGGATGTTGGCACAAAAAAGAATTTGGGTCTTAATTAACTTAAGCAGCATATGGAATAATCTTATATTAACATAATTAATCATCACTTGCAAATATTACGCTATCTTTTTTGACAATATATATATATATTTAATGTGAAAATGTACTAAATTATATTATTTTATAGCATATAGTCTCAAGATTTGCACATGTCTTATTTTATAGCATATAGTCTCCACGGTATGGAAATTATTCAATATAGTGAGAGATTCAGGACTTGAACCGCAATCTTATCAGAATGCGTATATCCTCTGACAACAAAACTTATTATAAAAATATTCTTGAAACAATTCAGTAAACTAGGAAGAAGTGTGGATCTTATATGATTGTGTGTATCCACTAGAGTCAAAACATGTTACAAATTCACATTTCGAAAATAGTTTAGTGAAGTGGGAGAATCACCTACATGGTAACATGGGGTATACTCTAATGATTCGATGACATCAACCTTTTTATTTTATTTAGAGTAGATCACATAAAAATAAATATACACCCATTCAGTAGCCAATATTGCATTGTAATATTTGAAGTATCATATATTGTTTTAACATGGCGGTTGCCTCATAGCCTTTAGCATTTAGGCTGAATTCTTCCTTTTCTTCACCCAGAACTGATAGTTAAGACCATTCAATGACGAACTTGAAAATATAGATCATCATGTTAGTTCCCCTTTGAGTGTTCCTCCCTGTCATGCTTCATCTTCCTCTCTCCATCAGCCTCACACAACATCTAGATAAAAAAACAATGATATTTTTCTTTTAAGTCTAGCTAGAGCTAGGGATATCATTATCACATATAGTTCTCAATTTTGAAATGGACATACCATATACTACTTCGATCCCAAAATACATGACATGTAATTTAGGAAAAAACCAAACTTTCCAAGATAAAACCTATAGAATTGTTTTGATTATACATACCATATACTCCTTCCATCCTAAAATATGTGACTTGTGATTTAGTGAAAACTCAACGGTTGCTAAGTTTGAAAAATTATACAAAAAGTAATATCAATAGTTACAATATTAAGTAAATAACTCTTGAAAATATATCTTATAGTTGATCTATTGGTATTGATGTAGTATTTTATATCTTCATATTTTGTATATATACCCAATCAAGCTTTGAAAGCATAGACATTTGACTAAGTTTATACGCCATGTATTTCGGGATGGATGGAGTATATTAGACCCTTTGAATTATAACAAAACATTCCAACAAGGTATAACTTGTCTTCCTATATGCATAAGAAAACATGTTTCTATTTTATTATATATCCTAGGCTAAATACACACATGATGTTGCCAAACCTTACCACACTCGACACCTCCACCCATGCAAGCTGGTATTCGTTCTTACTATTTTGATTGTGTGGTAATTTCCTTTCTTTACAGAAAACCATCAGAGAGATCTCAACTATAGGTTGTAAATTAATAAAGTGGTATTCTAATTCAAATGCATATGAAAATATAAGGATTAAGTTGTGTTTTTGGCGAACCTCTAAATGTTGGGAATATTTATTTTGAATTCTATGGCAAACCAGAGCCAACTCATGTTAAATTTTTCTTTTCATCCAATGACATTGGGTCTCTGATCCTTCAAAGTTTCATGGTTCCTAATAATCCAAAACCCCAAGATGCAATGACTATAAGAAACGTGAAGAAGGGGACATGATATCACTATAATTTGGGAGGTTTCTTGTTCTTTGGGGAGAAAAGTTCTAGGCTCATGGGCAAACATATAGTATAGGGTCTTCTTGAGAACATTAGAGAGTTGTAGAGTGCACTAATGGTATTTGGAATTCTTTTTATTTACATTAAATTTATAGTGCTCAATATATCATGCAATAGTAACCATAAGAACAATGACTGTTTGGTTTTACATAAAGATTACCAAATGTAATTGAAATGGGGAGGTGGGGGTTGAAAATCAACAATCACTTTATAGGCCACGTGAGATGAAAAAATGTTGATTCCCCAAAATATGATTCCACGCATTGGTAGAATCCCCGACTAATAGTAATAGTATGTTCAAAAACTTCTTCCATGTGTAGAAAATCTTACGAGCCAATTGAGATAAAGGCGAATGGAGTAAGTCCTCTAAGAACTCACGTTGAATGACGTGATGAACTATATATAGAAGTTCTATTACATAAACCAAGTGACAAATCTTTTGTGCATATAACTATAATGATAAATGCCAGTTCAAGAAAAACCTTTGATAATTTCAATTACACCTTGCCATAGATTATATAAACCAAAGTTGCAAATTAATGTTCCACGGAAAGGATCCTACTAAGTGGTTTCTAGGAATTCTAGTCGTACTACATTAGGTGGTCCAAATTATATTGACTCAAGGAATGTAGACAACTGAAAATTTGTCGACCTCTCCAAGAAAAGCTTTATGATGTTAATATTCAACACACCCAAGAATTATTGAATTTTTATGTATGTAAACTCTTGTTCATGTTTAAAGAGCATGGCCTTTTCATGAATATCTGAATTCATCCATAAAAATGCCTCACGTATTTGCTCATTTCTTGGTTTATATTGTCAGGAATGTCCATACAACACATCAGGAACATAGAAAATCAAATTGAACAAGTCATTTCACAAATAAAAATAATGTCTAAATTCGGACTTGAGATGGAGGATAAGGTGGTAGTTAAGTGAATTGTATTGAAACATGTATAAAGTGTGCTAATAATTTATCATTGGGGCTACATGCAGAAGGCTCAGTATGATGTAGGAGGGATGTATAGAAAACAATTTTTTTCCTGTGAGTTTAGGTTTCATAATTTGTGGAGACTACGAATGATAACCTAGGATTCCCAATGAAATTTTACAAAATTCTTACGATTGTGATAATTGAAGGTGTAATTTGTATACATCATGCTGAATGTTTTTTGGAATTGAGACAATATCTTATAAATTGTTTTAGTTTAATTTAAACTTTACAGACATAATGGTGGTTCAGTAAAACAATAGAGGCTAAATTAGCTTCTTATCAAACAAAAAAATTGATTTATTTGTACAGAATTTTGATAATTCTGATGCTAGAATGCTAAATTATTAAGACTACACGTAGGTAGAACTGATTATATATTTGCACAATATTTTTGAAACAAATCTAGATGTTAATAGCTTTATGACATTATTTAATTTTATCTCTTTTTCTAAAATAGCATGGCATAATTTAGCTATTTATTATGGATATAGATGGAACCTATACATGCCCTATACAATCATTCCCTAGTGAAATGTGTAGTAACATGTAAAAGCACTTAGCACATTTCATAAATGAATAACTTGGGCGGTTGAATTGGATGGGATTTTAGTTTACAAACAGAACTCAACACTATCTAATAGATTTTATCTCCATGTACAGAATTTTAATAGTTCCGAATCTAGAATACTAAATTATTAAGACTAGATGTAGGTTGAACTGGTTATATATTTACACAATAATTTTTTTTAAATCTAGATGTTAATAACTTGATGAAATTATTTAAATTCATCTCCTTTTCTGAAATAACATAACATTATTTAACTATGTATTATGGATATAGATGGAACCTATACATTTCATATATAATCATTCCATTGCGATATGTGTTGTAGCACTCACATATGGAATATGCACCAAGTTTAACTTGTTGAAGGGTGTTATGAATGGACACCATTAAAAGCATTTTGAAATGGGATTGGATGAATTGTGGTTATAGGGGTGAGCTCGTTTGTTTATATGAAAATTTTCATTAATTTTGTGCAAATGCATTTTTGTTTGTTTATGATATGTTTTTTTGTTGTATTTTGTTTGGAAAATATGGGATAAGATCTTGAAAAAAGCGGATGACTCTCATAATGTTTATATAATCTATGCGAGCATCCCTTTAATTTATGTCTTTTCTATAAATAGATACGCGAAGCGAGTAGCCGGTTTGGAGATAATGTGCCATCCGAAGAGATATACAAGCTCGCGGTGTCAGAGATAATGGTTTGGCTTTCTGCATAACAATAAAGATGGATTTTCCGGGATCTTCAATAAAAATTGCCTGCATGGGTTGGTTGTTTACATTTGAGGGTTATATCGCGTCAAACTGAACCTTTGAGTCATCATATCTCAGTACAATTTTGAGATGGTTATGTCTGTAAAATTTGAGATGGTTACGTGTGTCACTGTGTGCACATTTGTATCGTATATTGCCATAACATATGAATCTACAAGTGTAGTCTCGTCTTGTTTCTGATTTCTGCTGCTCTACTTTGAAATTATGTTCTTCATTTAGTAGAGTAGTATCACGTTCCTTTGATTTGTCGTGGTCGTGGATGAACTCTCATGGGTTGTTTCTCGGTAATACTATAACTGTCCAGCCCACCCATCAACCTTCCGTGGTGCAAGTGAGAAACGGGTACCTCATTGTACACATTAGAAAGATTATTTTGAACAAAACACACACATGCGTTTTCCGATAAACGGAACATATTAATATTAAGAATATATAAATTACACCTAACCTCTGTGACAATATAATATCAAGATATAGGCAAGACATTAAGAATGCACACAGAAAAAAACATCACCCCGCCAAAGCTATAAGTGTCTAGCAGAAGAAAACGTTGAACTGATTTCCAAAGAACAAAGTAAACAAAGAGTAGCACGGTCCATCGGTTCCTCTCCTTCCAGTCTGCATGTCATGCTAGCTCGTCGCCTCCGCTGATAGATCAATGGTCTCATGTGATGGCCACTCCGCACTCGATGAGTCATGGAAGGGAGACCATGTGGTTTCCAATCTATCTTTTGGTTCCATGGATCAATCCGCTCTTGGTTACCACCGGGATGCAGATGAGTAGAAAGGTTTAAATGTACGTTGATCTCTCAAATGCTGCAAAAGTATGAGTTGGGTCCTTGGCTCTATTCTGGTCTAAATCTTCCCTCAGACACATTAATAGGTCTAATTTTCATCCCTGGCATCGGCTTAACGATGGTTGATTAGTTTTTGACTTTTTTGCGCCACCATGGACATGAACTGGCTTGATTTAATCCCCCTAGGCTCAACTGATGGGGTATGTTTTCTCTAGCTAGAATCTAGCGGAAAGAGAAGAAATTGAACTCCAACTCTTGAATAACTACGTAGATGGAGGTGTAGGATTCGTAGCATAGAAAAAAAACTGTATCTCAAGAACGAATAAACCAAGATCCAATACAGGAGAAAAGCCAAGATCTAATCTACTAGATGGTAGCAATGAGATCAGATCTAAATAGCCTTGTAGATTGCTAAGCATTAACGAGGTTGTACTCGTGGTTGATGTAGTCGATCACTTGCCGCTCTCAAGAGCGAGAAGAAGATCCCTCCAGTGCTGCAATCGGGCAGCACCTCCGCACTCGGTCACATGTACGGTGTTGATGACGATGTCCTTTTCCCCGTTCTAGCGGGCAGCGGAAGTAGTAGATCCTCCTCGGAATCCCGGTAGAACGACGGAGTGGTGGCGGTGGTGGTGGAGAAATCCTAGCCGTGCAAGAGGGAGGAGGAGGAAGGGGTAGCTAGGGTTTGGGGAGAGAGGGATTGGGCTGCGACTTGTGCAACTTTTGTGGCTCCCCTTGCCCTCCTTTTATAGGTGGAAAAGGCCATTGGGTCGTCCAAAACCTGCCTCCAAAGTTTGGGAGAGTTCTGGTAGGTTTCTGTGAGCCGCAACATAGTAGAACTAGGACTCTTTTGCCAAATCCGAATTTGCGTTAGGGGAAAACTCCTTAACCCTTAAGGAAAACGTGGATACACCTATTATGGAACCCTCCGAACTTTCTTAGACAGTCCGGGTCGTCCCGGACACTTCCGAAACCTTCCATAATATTTCGAACCCTTCCGGTCTTTCTAGAACCTTCTAGAAGCTTCGGTCAAAACACCAAACTTTTTCCGAACCCCGGAAAATGGCTTCCTATATATGAATCTTATTCTTCGGACCATTCTGAACCTCCTCGTGATGTCCTGGATCCCATCCGCGACTCCGAACAATATTTGAGCTCCATACAATATTCCATATCTACTTAAACGACATCAACTCTTAAGTGTGTCACTCTACGATTCATGAATGGTGCAGACATGATCGAGACACCTCTCCGACCAATAACCAATAGCAGGATCTGGAGATCCATAATGGCTCCTACATATTTAACGATGACTTCGGTGATCGAGAGAACCATGTGCATTCAGCACCGATTCCCTTTATCGTGTGATATTTCACTTATCCGAGATTCGATCATCGATATCACTATACATTAAGAACCATTTCCGTGGTTTCGTCTGTTGGATGGATTTTCTTGGTACGTTTTGTCTGTCCCGTACGTCATCTTACTTCTTTCTGTTCCGTCGTGTGACTGCCATATGCATCGAGGCGGGGTTGTCAGAAGCTTATGGAGACCGCGTGCAACGTCCTCGTGTGCCGTGATCGGCTTCAACTCTAATCCAACACAATCTTCTCTTCCTTGCCGTACACCAGGCCCTCTATTTATATAAGCATCCACGGAAATAAATCAGCTCCCGAGTTCTGTTGCGGATTGAGACTTCCTTGAGCTCCTTGACGGCCTGCAATTGAAGAAGACGCAAAATCCGCCGATCTTGACGCCGGGCAGGCTTGCGCCGCTGGGCTCACCTACTTGGCACCTCCGTGACAAGGAATCAGCCGAGCTTGACGCCGGGACGGTAACGCTCTTACTTGCGTGCTACCGTCGCCTAGAGGTGAAGGAGGATAAACCCGAGATTCGTCCATGCCGTCTTGTAGCGCCTGGCAGATTCATCCTAAGGAAGAATATCTGAAGGTGTAGGGGAATTACACAGCGACCTCAATTTCCTCTACTAGATAAACAGAAAGCGATTCATAATCATCGTCCGAGCTAGGTACACTAGTAGAAAACCTCTCATCCATCTAAGCCTTTAGTACCGATTCCCTTACGAACCGGTACGAAAAGCGTTATTAATACCGGTTCCAGTGGTGGGACATCTATACCGTTTCGTTATGGACCTTTAATGCCGGTTCGTGTTACGAACCGGTATGAAAGGGTTTCTGCCCAGTTTCCAGGCTGAGGTGAGGCCAGGGCAACACCTTTAGTACCGGTTCATCTAAGGAACCGGTACTAAAGGGCCCCCCCTATATCGGCGCGCGCCACCCCGCCCGAGCCCCCTGCATCTCATTCTCCAATTCTCCTCCTCCCTCACATTTCCAAATATTTTGCACCTCTCACACTCCAAATAATCTTTATTTTTCTCCACCATTTTAACAAGATTAACGGCATACATCTATCCAAGGGTTAGCAATATCATCCTTCCTTCCGGCGTTTCTAATTTAGCTCATTTATTTGGTAGTTTTAACTCGTACTATTTTGTAGTGCAAGCAAGGTGTTCGATGAAATGCCTAAGTTAGTGATTTTTTTTATATGCAATTTGAGCTGAAATTATGGTATGTTTTGTAGGTTTTAATTAGTATCATCCCCGTCCTTACCGCCGTCGATCACCAGCGTCGTCCCCTAGCCGGCACGGTACCACCTCGGTGAGCCCCTCTTCTTTTTTATAAAAACAATTAGTTTTATGTGATGAACTTGAATATTAATTAATTAAGTTGGTCACTCATATATCCACGATGTTGTGTACTTAATGATTTTTCATATACATATAAAATGCAGATGAGTCGACAATGGATGTACGGTGACCGGTGCCATCCCGAGTTCATTAATGGCATGCATTATTTTCTCAACGTGGCTGAGGCAAACAGGCGGTCGAATGGTTTCATGTATTGTCCATGTAGTTCCTATAAGAATATGAAGGATTACTCTACCTCAAAGACCCTTCACGTCCACCTGCTGGAGAACGGTTTCATGCCCAGCTATAATTGTTGGACCAAGCACGGAGAAAGAGGGGTTATATGGGAAGACAACGAAGAAGAAGAGGATAGTGACAACTATCCCTTATTCACTAAAGACGGTGATAGTAGAATGGGGGAAGACGAAGCTGAAGAAGAGCCCATTTTCGATGGGCCGATTTTTGATGACCCGGATGACGATTTGGGTCGGGCCATTCTTGATGCGAAGATGAACTGCGGAAATGAAAAGGAGAGGTTGAAGTTGGAGAAAATGTTAGAGGATCAGAACAAACTGTTGTACCCAAATTGCGTAAATGGTCAGAAAAAGCTGGGTACCACGCTGGAATTGCTGCAGTGGAAGGCAGAGAATGGTACTTCTGACAAGGGATTTGAAAAGTTGCTGAAAATAATAAAGAAGATGCTTCCGGGGGAGAACGTGTTGCCCTCTAGCACGTACGAAGCAAAGAAGGTTGTCTGCCCTCTAGGATTAGAGGTGCAGAAGATACATGCATGCATCAATGACTGCATCCTCTACCGCGGGGAGTACGAGAATTTGAATGCATGCCCGGTATGTAGTGAATTGAGGTATAAGATCAGGCGAGCTGACCCTGGCGATGTTGAGGGCGAGTCCACCCCCAGGAAGAGGGTTCCTGCGAAGGTGATGTGGTATGCTCCTATAATACCACGGTTGAAACGTTTGTTCCAGAACAAAGAGCATGCCAAGTTGTTGCGATGGCACAAAGAGGACCGTAAGAAAGATGTGATGCTGAGACACCCCGCTGACGGGTCGCAGTGGAGAAAAATCAACAGAGAGTTCAAGTCATTTTCAGATGACGCAAGGAACTTAAGATTTGGTCTAAGTACAGATGGCTTTAATCCTTTCGGGGAGAAGAGCTCCAGTCATAGCACCTGGCCAGTGACTCTATGTATCTATAACCTTCCTCCTTGGTTGTGCATGAAGCGGAAGTTCATTATGATGCCAGTGCTCATCCAGGGCCCGAAGCAACCCGGCAACGACATTGATGTGTACGTGAGGCCATTGGTTGAAGAACTTTTAGAGTTGTGGCGTTACAAAGGTGTACCTGTGTGGGATGAGCACGAACAAAAGGAATTTAACCTACGAGCGTTGTTATTTGTAACCATCAATGATTGGCCTGCTCTTGGTAACATTTCAGGGCAGTCAAACAAGGGATACAATGCATGCACACACTGTTTAGGTGAGACTAACATTAATTATTTGGGAAACAAGAATGTGTACCTGGGGCATCGCCGATTTCTTCCAAAACAACATCACGTTAGAAAGAGAGGAAAGCATTTCGGAGGTGAGGCAGATAACCGAACGAAGCCTACCCGCCCTACTGGGGAAGTTATATATGATATGGTCAAGGATTTAAAAGTGATCTTTGGAAAGGGTCCCGGTGGACAATCTGTTCCGCATGATGTTGACGGACACGTACCCATGTGGAAGAAGAAGTCGATATTTTTGGAGCTACCCTACTGGAAATTCTTAGAGGTTCACTCTGCAATCAACGTGATGCACGTGATGAAAAATCTTTGCGTGAACCTGCTAAACTTCTTGGGCGTGTATGGGAAGACAAAAGATACAACGGATGCACGGTAGGACCAGCAAAGTATCCACGAAGGAAACAACCTGAATCCAGAGAAGTATCAAGGTCCTGCCAGCTACGCTCTTACCAAAGAGGAGAAGGAGATCTTTTTTGAAGTCCTGAGTAGCATCAATGTCCCGTCTGGCTTCTCGTCGAATATAAAGGGAATAATAAACATGTCGGAGAAAAAGTTTCAAAACCTAAAGTCTCATGACTGCCACGTGATTATGACACAATTACTTCCGGTTGCATTGAGGGGGCTTCTGCTGGAAAATGTTCGAGTACCCATTGTGAAGCTATGTGCGTTCCTCAATGCAATTTCTCGAAGGTGATCAATCCACTTACACTACAAAATTTACTGAAGGATGTGGTCCAATGTCTAGTCAGCTTCGAGTTGGTGTTCCCACCATCCTTCTTCAATATTATGACACATCTCCTAGTTCACCTGGTCGAAGAGATTGGCGTTCTCGGTCCTGTATTTCTACACAACATGTTCCCCGAGAGATTCATGGGAGTCTTAAAGAAGTACGTTCATAACCGTGCTAGGCCAGAAGGAAGCATCTCCAAGGGCTATGGAACAGAGGAGGTCATTCAGTTTTGTGCTGACTTTATTCCTGACCTTAAGCCGATCGGTATTCCTGAATCGCGTTATGAGGGGAGACTGCGTGGAAAAGGCACGCTAGGAAAGAAATCAGCAACGGGTATGGACGAACATTCTTTCACTCAAGCACACTACACAGTTCTACATAATTCCATCTTGGTGGCTCCGTTGACGTGGGCACTACCCTTCGGGTAACCGACATTACCCTATCATGTACTGACTAATTGGAGGCCCATGAAGACACCTCAAGGCAAGATGGGCCACTAGGTCGGTGCACCAGAAGGTTCCTTGACGGGCAAGACAAGGAAGTGATCGAACAAGGAAAGATCGCTCCTGAAACTACTGTAAACCTAGTCGTGCTCGGTAAGACCTCTTGAGACCTGGCCTCCTATATAAAGGCCAGGAGAGGGGCTGCCGAGGGACATAATCAATCTTAGCGATCTTAGACAGCAAAAGCTTAGAGCTAGGACACCCTAGCAATTAGACAACTCGACGAGATCTCAGCTGAACTATTCGGCACCCCATTGTAACCTATTATCATCATAATCAAGAACAGACAGGCAGGACGTAAGGGTTTTACCTCATCGAGGGCCCCGAACCTGGGTAAATCGCTCTCCCCGCTTGTCTGTGAACCGATGTCTCGTGTCAGCTTGCAGGATTTCGTCAACCCTAAGCCCCTATCGGAGGGCATTGGCGAGGAGTACCCTCGACAATTGGCGCCGTCTGTGGGAACCCTGTTGGCACAAGATCGGACATCGGCTGAACCTGTCATGTCATCAGCAGCTTCGTCAACACCATCATCGCCTCGTCTGGGAAGCCCGATTCATTTCGGCTCCTAAGAATTCACCCCACATAGCGATTCATCTCTCTCGACTTTCTCCGGTCTACAAGGCAACATGGAGATGGCTTTCGGGAGCGTCCACTACAATGTCAACTCAGAAGGAATTCTTCGGCTACTAGAATCTCCCATCTCCAGATCGACGAGTCCGAGCGCGTTGCCATCACTCGACCTTTCGGCTGTCCTGATAAGCCCGTCGAGTCCGTCCGCGCCTTCGACTCCCCGTTCGGCGTCCTCTATGTCGGTCGGATATGATGATCCTGCGTCCTCGGAGCTAACTTCGTACTACTGCATGAACTGCGACACCAGGCACGGACTGGGGTCAAGCGACACGCCGTTCATCTGCAATGCCTACTATTCATCGGGAGAGGACAGCATCGGCAGCATCACCCAAGGAGACACCCGAAGAGTGGCGCCCCTCCAAGTTTATGTCGCTAACAGGGGAAACGAAGATCGCACCCCCCGTTCCAGCAGGCGAGCTAGTTTTGAAAACAGCGCCAGCAACAACAACAACGACCACACCATCGCAGAGGAGGAGTGGGCAGCAGCCAAGGCAGCCGTGTTTAACAATACACCGCTTCCGGCAGGAACCTCGGTTGGCACTCTCAACGCTTACCGCTCCATATTGGAGAAAAATTGGGAGCGCCTATCTAAGGAGCAAGCCACCCTCGAGAAACGCTTATCTGCAGCAGACCGATCCAGCGAGCGACGCAGAGGCTCGCAGGGAAGTGCCTCCCGAAGTACCCACGGAGGAGGCAAACATCGATCAAGAATGTCCTGCTGCGGAGGAGCATAAGAAGAAATCAGCGGAATCGAATCTTCCTGGCTAAAAGAAGTAAGGCGATGGACTTCGTCAAGCAACTCCTTTTCTGACAGATCGGCAGCGTTGATCCTGGTTTCATCCTTTGGACCTGAGTACAACCACATCGGGTGAACTCTGGCCATGACTGGTTGGACTCGGCGTTCCAAGAATAAAGTTGCCACCTCTGTGCCGATCATGATTTGGCCGTCGGCCTCTTTGATTCGAAGGAATTTGGCAAATAGTTCTTCGGCTGTTGCTCTTTCATCGGATGAAAGAATATTCTTCTAGGAATTCTTGGGCTTGGCTTCGGAGACATCGGCAAAGCAAGGAAGCTGAGATTCGGGTGACAAGGAGTCCTTGATGTAAAACCATTTCAGTCTCCACCCTTGCACGGACTCCCTCATTGGGAAATTGAAATAATTGACCTCCGAACGAGCTACAAACCCCACTCCTCCGATGACAAAGTAACCATTACTGCTGCTGTATCTCTTTACGTAGAAGATCTTTTTCCACAGCCCGAAATGAGGTTCGATACCCAGAAACGCCTCGCAAAGGGTGATGAACACAGCAACATGGAGTATTGAGTTGGGGGTAAGTTGCCATAGTTGGATTTCGTACGTTCGCAAGAGATGAAGGAGGAATCCATGAGTGGGAAGCGAAAGGCCTCGGTATAGGAAAGATAAGAACATCACGGTAAAGCCAGCAGGAGGATCAGGCCGAGAAATCGCACCTGGAAGGATTACGTTTCCCGCGTCAGAAGATATCAATCCCAGGCTTCGGGATCTCTTTTCGTCACGCTTGGTGACGGTTGACGCTACCCAGTCTCCGGGCTTGACCATTGAACTTGACGGCGCTGGCGGCGCCGGAGCTGGGGGAGGAGCGCTAGGAGCGCTCCCCTTTGGAAGGGAAGAGGAGGACTTGGCGGCGGCACCTTCGCTGGTGGAACTGGCGGCGGCGGCAGGACTCTTCTTCTTCACCATTGTGAGATCTGATGAAGATTGGGAAAGCAGCGGTGGCGGCGCAGCAACGACAAAGAAAGGAAGAAGGGGAAGAATGAGGAGATGCTACGGGAATCGTGGAGGAGATTAGGGATTTTTTGCCCTTTGGAGATTTTAAGAGTTGTGTAAGCACGTGGTGCTTGAAGAAGGAGAGGAACCGGCGGCCCACTATTCCCACGTTGTGCGAAAATCGAGGAGGCACCTCGGTCACCACGCGTGCACTGATCAAGCCCTAAAAACTGCCCGCGCAGAGTTAGGGTGGGCCCGTCAGGTCAAGTCTTGTCCATCAGTCCACAGCAGTTACACGTCAACAATGACGTCATAAAAAAAAGGCTAGAAGCATTCGAAGGAAAAATGAAAAGTTATCGGATGAAGGACTTGAGTCTACGCACGAATTGCAAGCATCCGTACCTAGACTCGGGGGCTACTCCCATCGGGAGCGCTGACGCGCATCCGATAAAATGAAGATTCGACAGAATGAGCAGTCGAACGAAAAAGGAATTGAAGAAATACTATTTGAATAGCTCGAGTCTGCACTCGATTACAAGCACTCGCACCCAGATTTGAGGGCTGCTCACATCGGGAGAGCGCGACGCGCACCCGATAGAAGTTTTTTGCACCCCAGGATCATGCCCGGGGACTTGATTCTGTGTAGGGTAACGTTGTTTTGCCATCGGCAGTTAACCAACAAAAGTTGGCACGTTATTCATTATCCTTTGCATAAAGAAAGTATATCGGATGACCTATGAAGACCTGCGGAAAACTTCGGCAGAGGAGAATTTTCGAGTGGTACAACTTGAGTCTACGCACGGATTGCAAGCATCCGTACCTAGACTCGGGGGCTACTCCCATCGGGAGCGCTGACGCGCACCCGATAAAATGAAGATAGAGCAGATTCAAGGTGAACAAGGACAATGAAGGAGAAGAACATCAGGAGAAGACATGTTTTAGTCTCTACCCGAACTATCTTCGGCTAGACACTCGGAGGTTACTGACGTGGGCACTACCCTTCGGGTAACCGACATTACCCTATCCTATACTGACTAATTGGAGGCCCATGAAGACACATGAAGGCAAGATGGGCCACTAGGTCGGTGCACCAGAAGGTTCCTTGACGGGCAAGACAAGGAAGTGATCGAACAAGGAAAGATCGCTCCTGAAACTACTGTAAACCTAGTCGTGCTCGATAAGACCTCTTGAGACCTGGCCTCCTATATAAAGGCCAGGAGAGGGGCTGCCGAGGGACATAATCAATCTTAGCGATCTTAGACAGCAAAAGCTTAGAGCTAGGACACCCTAGCAATTAGCCAACTCGACGAGATCTCAGCCGAACTATTCGGCACCCCATTGTAACCTATTATCATCATAATCAAGAACAGACAAGCAGGACGTAAGGGTTTTACCTCATCGAGGGCCCCGAACCTGGGTAAATCGCTCTCCCCGCTTGTCTGTGAACCGATGTCTCGTGTCAGCTTGCAGGATTCCGTCAACCCTAAGCCCCTATCGTAGGGCATTGGCGAGGAGTACCCTCGACATCCGTACAAAGAGGAACACAAGGATATCTTACGCTCTAAATACCCGGAGCAACGTGAAGATTGGATTGATGGAGAACACATGAAGACTTTCGGCGGTTGGTTGCAAACACGTCTCATGAATGTCACCGATGACGAGCAGATGTACTTGTTGGCCAAGCAACCATCTTCTACTATATCGACTTTTCAAGGGTACGAGATTAATGGGAACACATTTTACACTTTCGCCCAAGACAAAAAAAGCACCAACCATAACAGTGGTGTCCGCTTTGATGCAGAAGATGGCAATGGGAACAAGGTCACATATTATGGGTACATAGAGGAGATATGGGAACTTGACTATGGACCTAATTTCAAGGTCCCTTTGTTCCGGTGCAAATGGTTCAACCTGAAAGACGGGGTACATGTAGACCCGCAGTACGGAATGACTACAGTGGATTTCAAGAATCTAGGGTACGACACCGAACCATTCGTCCTAGCCAGTGAAGTGGCTCAGATTTTTTATGTGAAGGATATGTCTAGCAAACCGAAAAAAGAAAAGAAATGCAAGAGGACACATCATACGATGAGCCAAAGCGGCACATAGTTCTTTCAGGAAAAAGAAACATCGTGGGAGTAGAGGACAAGACAGACGTGTCAGAAGATTATAATAAGTTTGACGATATTCCACCCTTCAAGGTAAAAATTGACCCAAGCATCATCTTAAACAATGAAGATTGTCCATGGTTGCGTCGCGAGTAAGAAGAAAGGGAAACAGACGAAGAAAACTCGGAAGACTAGCTAGCTACATATAGGGATCATAACTTGTGTATCTCAATATGGAAATCACTTTTGTGTAATGATGTTACTCGTATGTAAGATATTAACAATGGAGATGGTTGGCTTGTTTTACTAGTTAAGTAGCTTTCACGGGCTTGCGAGGAAATTTTTCCGAGGCGGAACTTCCGAATATGCCATATATAGGGCATGTGCACCAAGGGCATATTCGACAAATTCCGCCACGGGAGATTTCCCAACCCTTTCCCCAACATTGTTAGAGGAGATGGAGTCTTTCACGGGCTTGCAGGGAAATTTTTCCGAGGCGGAACTTCCGAAGATGCCATAGGGCGTGTGCACCATGGGCATCTTCGACAAGTTCCGCCACGGCAGATTTCCCAACCCTTTCCCCAACATTGTTAGAGGAGATGGAGTCTTTCACGGGCTTGCAGGGAAATTTTTCCGAGGCGGAACTTCCGAAGATGCCATACGGCGTGTGCACCAAGGGCATCTTCGACAAGTTCCGCCACGGGAGATTTCCCAACCCTTTCCTCCATCTATGGTGATGAAACTCTCCATCCATGTTGGCTTGTTGAGCTGCTTCCCATGGCGTATCGATGCTCCTTTTATAGGCACGGCGCCGCTTCTACTTTGTCTTCTTCTTCCTCCGACAGGGCGTCGTGCGCTACATACTTTATCTCATCGAGCAGGGCGTCCTTATCCTGCCGACAGCTTTAGTACCGGTTGCACCCACCAACCGGTACTAATGGTTACCCACGCGTCCTTATCCCACCGACAGGGCGTCGTGCGCTACATACTTTATCTCATCGAGCAGGGCGTCCTTATCCTGCCGACAGCTTTAGTACCGGTTGCACCCACCAACCGGTACTAATGGTTACCCACGCGTCCTTATCCCACCGACAGTTTTGTTACATGACAGAAAAACACCTTTAGTAGCGGTTGCACCCACCAACCGGTACTAAAGGTTTGCCGCGTCATTGCGTTGCCGCCTACTTTCTTCCCGCGCTTTCCACCGGTTCCCGCCTCTGTCTTCCCGCCTCTGTCTTCCCGCCTCCGTCATCCCGCCTATATATATGTAGGCTTGGCCTCCATTTACATATCACATCTAGACTCATATCTGCAAACCTCATCATTCTCTCCCATGGCTTCCATCGTATCTCTAACCCCCCGGGAGGCGGAGGCGCTTTGCGCCTTGAACTACCCCTCGCCCGCCGGGCTACCGCGTCCCGACCGGCTGGTTGCTCGAGCGTCGGAGGCGTACTGGTCCCTCCCTGTCCCTCTAGGTGTGGCGCGCGAGATGGCCATCACGAACCACTACTACTTCGAGCTCACGCCAGAGCAGCGGAGGAATCCCCAGTGGCATCCCGACTACATCCCGACTTGGGAAAGCTTCTTCATCAATCGGCGTGAGAGGGCGCTTGCCAGGCACGAGGAGGGCGGCCCACCTCCTTCGAACTTCAACGAGGCCGGCCGTCGGCTGTGGTGGCGCGGTCGGACTCTCCAGGGCATCATGGCCTACCGTGGCCCCCGCCTGCGCTACCCTCAGTCCCAGCCCACGCGTGCTCTCCCGCCGAGGTTCGACTACCGCGACCCCGATGCCAGCGACGATGATGAAGGCGACTACGACGACTAAAGTGGCAAGTACTATAGGGCTAGGCACGAGTATGACTGAATGACTCCAACAGTCAAATCTGGCCATGTATCTTAATTTTCAGTTTAGCTATGTACTTTTAATTCGAGTTCAATCGTAATAAAATTTTATTCCCGCCCTTTCTTTCCCGCATTTTTTCTCCCGTGCGGCGTCGTGGCGGGAAAGTTTCATTGATAAGAAATAGAAAAAAAATAGAAATAGAAAACAAATAGAAAAGAAAAGAAATTGAAAATAAAAAGAAAAGAAACAGAAAAAAAGAAAAGAAAAAAGAAAAGAAAAAGAAACAGAAAAAGAAAAGAAAAGAAACAGGAAAGAAACAGAAAAGAAAAGAAAAAGAAAAACAATAGAAAAAATAAATAGAATAGAAAAGAAAAGAAAAGAAACATAAAAAGAAAATAAAATAAAAGAAAAGAAAAGAAAAAGAAACAGCAAAAGAAAACAAAAGAAACAACAAAATAAAAAGAAAAACAATAGAAAAAATAAATAGAATAGAAAAGAAAAGAAAAAGAAACAGAAAAAGAAAAGAAACAGGAAAGAAAAAGAAAAGAAAAAGAAACAACAAAAGAAAAACAAAAGAAACTTAAAAGAAAAAGAAAAACAAAAAACCCTTTCGTACGGGTTGGTACCACCAACCAACCCGTACGAAAGGCCCTCTCCCCTGTTATGACTTAGGCGCGTGGCAAAACTCTGCCAAATCAACAACCGCCGCCGCGCGCAGAGACTCGACAGGCCCGAGAGCTCCCCGTCGCCCTCGACGACTCCACGCGTCATCGCCATCGCCGTAGCTGCCACCGTCGCCATCGCCGTCGCCGTAGCCGCCGCCGTCGCCCTCGCCGTAGCCGCCGCCGTCGCCCTCACCGTAGCCGCCGCCATCGTCGCCGCGTCGCCCGCCGCTCCACCTCTCCCCGCGCCGGCAACCGAGGTGAGCACCCCCTCCTCTCCCTCCCTCGCCTCGCCTCCCTCGCGTCGCCTCCCTGACCGCCGCGCGCCTCGCCGGGAGGAGCCCGCGCGCGCGTCGACTGCCGTGCTGCGGTCGCCGCCGGCCTCCCCTCACGCACGCCCGCAACGTGTTCGAGGAAATGCCGCTCTCTTCACGACCGCGCGTGGCGCCTCTTCACGACGACGGCCGCGCGTGGCGCCTCTTCACGACGACGGCCGAGGGCACGGGCATGTGCCCGGCGCCTCCTCTTCACCACGCCGGACGAGGGCGCGGGAACAGCGGGTCTGCACCACGCTTGGGGATGGCGCGGGCGCTGTGTCTGCACCACGCTTGACGGCGGCGCGGGCGAGCGCCACTGCTCCGGCCCGCTCCAGTCCACGGCCGTCTTCCGCACTCCGACCGCGACACCGAGGCTGCCATGGCGGCGGCCAAGCTCCGCAGCGTTCGCGACAAGGAGTTCTCCGTCAGTGTTGCACTCCTCGACACTGCCGCGCTAGGCTCCCTCACAGACGCGCGCGCGCAGCACACGTTTATTGTTTGTTAGTTTTGGTTTTGGGGTTTTGTTGAATGAAAAGGAGAGGTAAGGTTCTCATTTTATAACCATATGAGAGGGAGCATAAGATAGTTTTTATTTAAATAATTTCGAGAAGAGCGAGAGGAGGAGGGGGAACGCCGAGTCCGTGACCGTGGCGCCGCGACATCGAGTCAATTGTTATCCATCTAGCAATCTGTTATATGATCATGACATGATGAATGAAATACAATTGCTTTCTTAATTTTGTAGTGACATTGAGGTATGGAGGACGGCACCTTCGTCCGAGATGAGGAGGGGGAAGAAGCGGTGCAGAAATTGATCTATGAGAGTGCCCATGGTCCAGAACCCGACGATGGAGATGACAACGAGTTCCAAGACTTTCTGAATGATTTAGGCGAGGGACTTGAGTCTGAACAAATTAGAAGAGACAACGAAGTGTCCATCACAAACTCCGGCGAGGTGTATATATATGTATCAATTAGTCTATGTTCATCCCTAGATGCATTCATTTATTTGTATTGCACTTATTAACGAATAATTTTTTCTTTTAGCCTTCTGGATCATCGAGCAAGTCTGTTAGATCAAAACGAGGCCCGACGCGGGTGCTAAAGGGCGAGGGCAGGTTAGCCCTCACGGCATTCAAGGCTAATGGTGAACCAGAGCATCCCAAAGAGTTTTGCCACAAATTTACAAGTCAAGCCGGAGTTGTTGTTAGGGACCATGTACCGATCAGCATTCAAGAGTGGCATAAGCCGAAGAACGCGGAGAGTGGTGCTAGTTATGTCAACGACACGATGAAAAAATTTCTTTGGGACACGCTACTGACAAAGTTCAGCCTACCGGAAGACATGACGGAAGGCCAGAAGAATAAAGTCAAGGAATGGACATTGAAGAAGATGGCCATACAATTCCAGACTTGGAAGAAAAATTTATGGGACAAATATAAGAATGAAGATCCAGTATTCGATGATAATCTAGTGAAGATAAAAGATCACTGGCCCGCATTTAAGGAGTATAAGCAATCGTCTACTTTTGTGTCCCGATCGAAGAAAAATACCGAAAATGCTTCAAAGAAGAAACTTCCGCATCATTTGGGGTCAGGTGGCTACAAGAGTGCCATTCCGAAGTGGACATCGTTTCAGAATAAACTGATGAATGATGGAATCACTCCACCGACATGGGACTGGCCCGAACGGTCCAAGTTCTGGTTGTTCGCTCATGGGGCAGGGTTGGACCCAAAGACAGGGCTGATCGTTGCGAAGGAAAAATGGAAGGAAAAATTGAGACAATTGTACCGAAGCTTGTAGATGCAATTGAAAAGGTCAGAAAGGGAGAGTACATTCCCGATCGAGAGAATGACGAGCTGACACTCGCTCTGGGGAATCCTGAACACGTTGCACGGGTACGAGCTCGCCTAGGTCTAACCATGAAGGAAGCGTGGCCGGACAGCGCTGACACTTATAGAAGCCGTTCGCGAAAGAAGAAGAAGGAGGCGGACATTGTAACGGAATTGTTAACTAGGGTGGAGGCTCTTGAGAGAAATCAGAGGGCACCTGATTAGCCGCTGTTTCTACAGGATCCACATGGCGATGCTGCCCCATCTCAGTGAAGAAGCAGTGTCGGTTCCTCGCATCTTGACGGATGTGGAGGAAGCTACCCTGTGGATTATGTCACGGAGACGACAGATTGCGCGCTACATATGTTATTCAGGACCGCGTCCGTTAAGGTGGCGGTCGACTATGTGTACCCAAGTGAAGATGGAGCAATGTACCATCATATGCCCATTCCACCTGGCTGTGTTCGTGTCGGGGTGGATGAAGTTGTTCCGGGTTTTGAAACAGTGGAGCTTGATATTCCTAGAGGTAAAGATGAGAGGACACTGGCCGATGTCAAGCACGGTTTCGCCCTATGGCCGAAGAAGTACGTCGTCCTTTTGCAAAGGCCACCGACTCCTACACATGAGCAGCAAATGCCATCGACTCCTCCTCGGTGGCAGTCCCGGTGGCAGTCCTCGTGAGCAGCAAAGTCCACACCTACCTGAGAGGGACCCCAGTGTGAGTCCACCACCTCGAGATCCTCCGCATAAGACCGCGTCCGTTAAGCGGAACGGTACGCCGCCTAGGAAGAAAGCTAGAAAGGAGAAAGCACTGCCACCCATTGAGAAGTTACCTTGGGAAAAAACTCCCGAGGAAAACCAGGAAGTCGTTCAGGCCGAGGTGAAATTTTTTTTTGCACCGAAAGTGCCAGAGATACCTTTCGAGAAGACACTAGATCCGGTGAAAGTTGTGCGTACCGTTGAGAATCTATATGACCCTGTACCATCGCCGCCATCTGACTATAGGCGTTCTATTGAAAGGTCGTATGACAATATGATCGAGGCGACAAAACCCGTTCAATCGGGTATCAGGGAGATAAAAGGGATACACCAAGTCTACCAGCTCGGACAACAACCCGTTCAATCGGTCGCCCCTCTCAAGGTGTTTGACGGGAAGCCCGTTGAAAGTTCTCGACAAGACACAACCGATTACGCCTTCGCTGAACGAGCATATCAATTTGTTCAAGGGAAAGATTTGGTCCAGAATCTCGGAAGCTACCAACATGTATGCGTAACTTGCATTCGTGGTACCTTAATGCCTCAAAGGAAGGGATCGAGACTATCATGGTGCGAGTTAGGGAAGAGCACTACTTCCGGGAATATCGTGTGAACGTTGACTTCAACGAGCTTTTCCAGTTATACAATCTCCGGGCCCTCGACAAATCTATCATCAGTTCCTATTGTCTGTAAGTGATTTATTTAATTTGAGAAGTCTTTAGCTCAACTCGTTCATTGTCTGCAGATTATAATCCTTTGTGCGCTATATTATGCAGATCGAAGATGCTCGAATGCAAAAGGGACGAAATCACGGACATTGGGTTCATTGACCCGCACACAATGCATGTTAAAACCATAGAAGATCCCGTCTATAACAAGGATACACCGGAGATTTTGCTAAGGTTTTTGAAGCGACAACATGACAAAAGGCTAATAATTTGGCCTTACAACTTCGAGTGAGTCTTACTGTCTTATAACACATTATATTTTGCTCACCGTATGTCAAAATTTTAACTAATGACTTATATATATGACACTACATATTTAAACGTGCGTAGGTTTCACTTTATTCTTCCCGTCATCAGTATGCAAATTGGAGAAGTTGAAGTCTTTGACTCACTAAGCAAAAAATCGGAACTATACTTGTCTTGTTATTTAATGCTCAAAAGGTAATTTTAATTCTTATCGGTTTGTTTCGTTAATTTCCTGCTATGAACTAATTGATAACTCTTTGATGCATTTTCTTTTGTCGGGCAGCGTGTGGGAAACTTTCATCAAGGAAGGTAAGTCCCATGAATGGCCACCGAAGCTGCGATGGAAGGCGAAAGTAAGTAGTACTACCTAGGTCCACACACCTTTAATTATCATACTTGACTATTGTTTGATTGAATTATATTCTTGTAAATAAATGCCCGCAACAACCACAAGGGACTGATCTCTGTGGATTCTATGTTTGCGAGTACATCCACAGAATTGTCAGCGAGAGTATGAATAATGAAAGAAATAAAGAGGTACGAAAACAGTATTCACAAATTTGTTTTCTTATCATAAGTTGTGCTGAGTTTCAGTAATAGTTGTTTCATTGTGGTTTGAATATATATATATATATATATATATATACACACACACACATAGCTCATGTATTCATTTGTATCTTATTCTTTTATAGTTGTCAAGAAAGCGGAACAAGCTCTCAATCGATGACCGCTTCACAGCAATAGGCGAGGAATTGGTGGGATTCTTCCTTCGGGACGTCATACCACCATTCGCAGAGTTCCACTATGAATGAAGATGTACATGTTACATATATAGTTGACTCGAAGAGTACCACTATGCTACATGTAATAGACATATATAGAGTACGCCTCGGAGAGTACCACTATGCATGAAGATCGATCTTCATGCATAGTGCTTCTTAATTTGCGATCTTATGCAATTACATGTGTGTTATATTGTATGCACCAACTTGCTATGCATCATCTTGATCTTCATGTACTACCTAAACCCAAACGCGTTTCTGGTGCATCGACGCGATATGAAACAAACCGCGATATCCCTAAACCCCTCCAAAACCCTAAAACTTCAATTCTCTGCCGCGGCGAGATTCGGGCAAATTCCCTGCCGCGGGTGGGAACCTTTGGTACCGGTTCGTATTACCAACCGGTACCAAAGCTCCTTGGCCCTGAGCTCTCCTAGTGGCCCACGTGGAGGCCCCTTTTATACCGGTTCGTAAGCAACCGGTACGAAAGGGGGGGGGCCTTTAGTGCCGGATAATTTATACCGGTTGCTCAACCGGTACGAATGCCCCTCTGGAACCGGTATAGATGAGCGTTTTTCTACTAGTGGTAGAAGGAAAGGACGTGAGCGCCTAGAGCCGGGCAGGCGTGAAGGTACGAGCTGACGGCAGGGGCTAGCTGGCGGTGCCCTGAGGGAGGTCAGGACGAGGAAAAGCGCGAGCCAGCATCGAACAACCACTGGTAGAAAAAGGGGCTTTAGTCCCGGTTGGCAACTGCCATTAGTCGCGGTTGCGCAACCGGGATTAAATATGTGCGACTAAAGCGCCCCCCCTTTAGTCGCGGTTGCTTACGAACCGCGACTAAAGGCCCGTCCACGTGGGCGCCAGGCGACCGTCGGGGCGGAGGACCTTTAGTCGCGGTTCTTCTGGCCAACCGCGACTAAAGGCTGCCGCAGGTTTAGGGTTTTAGCTCCCCCCCTAAATCTGGTTTCTTTTTAATTTGTATTGTTTTATTTCTTTTGTGTTTTATTTTAATTTTGAAGGAGTTTCACATATTCTACGGTACTACATGAATATGAATGTACAATTTCAAACAAATTTGAAATTAGAACCAAGAAGAATTCAAGAGGAATATACAATATATATTGAATATCGGATGACCATATACAATTTCGAACAAGTTTCCATACATAATTTACGGCATCAGAAGTTCCGCGTCCTCGTAATAGTGTTCTCCTTTAGGATGGAGGACTTCCCTCATCAACCATCCTGCTAGTTCCTCTTGAATTGGTCGGAAGCGAGCTTCTGGACTAAGCGTCTTCCGCAAGTTATTCCTCTTGACGTTGTTATCCGACGGCGTCCGCTCAGAGGTGTATCTCCGGATGAACTCACAAACATAGTATCCACATAGATTGGTCCCCGGTGGCTGAATATCCCCAGTCAGTGACCTTTTAAATTCTAGCTCTTTTTTGAATTCACCGAACGTTTCATCTGTGAACCGTCTCCAAACCCTACGAGGCAAAGAAAATTAAATGAACAAGAGAGTTATTAGTTACTTGATATTAGGAAATGAACGAAAGAGGCCGATCGATATAGAGCGCAAATGAATGAAAATAATTACTTTTGCAGCATTCTTCTCATGTTGACCCAAAGCTTTGGATCCATATTCAGAGAGTCCAGGACGAGAACTCTGGAGGTGTGAAATTCAATTACGAGCAGAATCCAGTGGAACCTGCGGACACGATACATGCACATTCATGCATAACTCATCAATTAGCCACATACCATGCATGGTGTAAACAAAAGAGAATGTGCTCAAGACAGAAACACTCACCCAAAATGGTAAGGAAATAGAATATCACTTTTGAGTTGCTGCTTTGTAAGAAAAAGCCACAGGTGTTGCTCCACGTCGGCGGGATGATTTTGTAACACATATCCATTAACGATTTGTGGGTCAATGAACCCAACATCATGGATGTTCCTTATTCTGCATTCCCTACTCTTCATTCTGCATAATAGCGTACACAACAATATAGTTAGGACTATATATATATATATATATATATATATATATATATATATATATATATATATATAGAGCCCAACTATTCTTGAACCCCCCTTAAGAGTGGTTCTAGAATAACTATTCTCGAACCCCCTAAAAACCAACGGAGGAAACCACGTCCCGAACCGAACCGCCCGTGAACTCATCTGCCCCGCACGTTTGTGAACTCCGTCGTCCCATCGACCCACCCCAAAAATCCCCACCCCAAAAAACCGCACCGACCCACCCCAAAAATCCCCACCTCCTACCTCCCCGGCGGCGCCCCCAGCGGCGCCCCACCACCCCTGCTCCCCGGCGGCGCCGCACCACCTCCTTCCCGGCGGCGCCGCACCACCTCCTTCCCGGCGGTGCCCCACCACCTTCCCCCGGCGGGGGCCCTCCACCTCCTCCCCGGCGGCGGCCCTCACCTCCTCCCCGGCGGCGGCCCTCACCTCCTCCCCGGCGGCGGCCCTCACCTCCTCCCCGGCGGCGCCCCACTACCTTCCCCCGGCGGCGCCCCACCACCTTCCCCCGGCGGGGGCCCTCCACCTCCTCCCCGGCGGCGGCCCAACACCTCATCCCCGGCGGCGCCCCACTACCTTCCCCCGGCGGCGCCCCACCACCTTCCCCCGGCGGCGGCCCAACACCTCCTCCCCGGCGGCGCCCCACATCCCGCCCCGCGCACCGTCCCGGCGTCCCCATCGCGGGTCAGATCTCGCGTTGCTACCCTACGTTCGGCGACCACCACCGACGTACCCCACTTGGATATCCACTACTGGTATGCTACTTCTCAAACGCACTCTATCTTATGCAATGCGTAGCTGGGCAAAGTCCCGTGCAAATTTTGTGTTTGTTCTGTCAGATCGCTTGCAAATATATCAAGCTAGAAGCACATATGTAATGTAAATGTGAAGCAGCGCAGATTGCGGAGAATATTATTTGATATAAATGGATATCTGCTAGTATATCTGTTTTCTATTTGGTTAATCACATCTACATCTGAAAAAGGGTTAATAAGCAGCAATAAAATGACGATGATTTGTGGTTGATGATGATGTAAACACGATACGATACAGAGTTCATGTTTCCCTTAACGTAAAGTCTACTTCTTCCATATGGCTGGTTAAGTATAAAATGGCAATTGCAGCTAAAAACTAAAACAATATTGCAGCTATCATTTGAAAAAACAGGCACAAAAAATGCAGAGAAATATGTAGTGTTGTTTTTGAAGTTCATTTTTATTTATTGGAGAAGCTCACTTTTAGACAAAAATGCAGAGAAATGATCTATATTATTAGACCATTTCCTTCACTTGTTGGTTGTGCCAATAATCTATAGCAGTTCATTTTTTTATAGTAGAGGGCAGGGAGGTCCGACTGCATAGTGTGGCCAGTGCCACTCTGTATTTGTCAAGCTATATGCCTCCTTTTTTTCCCCTTTGTTCCTTGTACTCATTCTTAACACTAAGAGAGGTCTATATGTTACCAAGATTCCTCTATACAATTTAATATGTGAGACAAAAGGTAGAACACGTTGACACTTATCTACAATCAATTGAGCAGTAATGATCTCAAAATAACTAAAATCACAGAAGTTCAAACCGTTTTCTTTTTTTTTTGGTTGGAAATCACAAGTATTTACTATTGAAGTTCGCTTCATTCTCGCGAACATGTTGTATCCTAGGTTAGCTAGAGCCATGTGTTGCATAGAGGGAGCAAGGGGTTTGCTTTTTTCCTCCATGCATTCCATATAGAAAATAGAAGTCCATGCTAAATTTTGGTCGGTTCAGACATTTCATTTTGGTTAACACAGAAGTGCACCTCGTCTCACACATAAAAAGCACCATTTTTCCTGGACGTTTATCAACTTTTGCCGGAATTTTTTTTTATTTTTAGAAGCTCGCTGAAACTAAACTGGAAGTTTGATTTAGCCAGACGGGATGTTAATTTTTTTTCTTGCAGTTCACTCGAAAAAAGAAATACAAATAACCAAAAATGGTTCCAAATCATGAGATTCTGGAAGTTTGGTTTCTTTTGTTTATTAATGTCTGGGTTTAAATTTGTCGAGAAGTGCACTACGTCTGTCGTTGAAGTTCATTTTTATTAGGAGTGTATTTGTTTGGCAAGTTAATTTGTGTTACAAAAAATATGTTTATCTTGGGGTGTGCACTTTGTTTGTCACTGAGATTTCATCTACTTTTACATATGAGTTCATTTTATTAGACGAATTCGGGCTGTACACTTTGTTTATTTCAGAGAATTCTTAAACTTTGATTTCAGGGAAGTTCTATTTGTACATATGTGAGCTCCAATTTTTATGGCCAACATAGTTTGGAAGTTCACCTCAACTTCTTTCGGAAGCTCACTTGGTTCACAATCCCCGCCGCTGGAGTTTAGTGGAGCCTGCTGCTGGCGATGGAGTGAACTTCACAAGTTCATCTCTCAACGGTGCTTGTCTGCTTGTTGCTGGTAAGAGGCCTTCCTCCTAGGCTTAGCGGGACGGGCGTAGGATGGGTGAAGTTCACTTCTTCTAATCCTTATAGTTCACTTCTCCTTAGTATCGTATGTGACCGAGTGGCCATGGCGCAGCTCACTGTAGGCCATGGTAGCAGTTCACAATCTGTGAATTTGTTCCCTACAAGTGTTTCCTTCTATCTCTACAAAAACGAATTATGCTTGAAAATAACCTTTATAAAACATCCTGTCCGGAGGTCCACTTGTTTATGACCTGGAAGCTCACATAATTTATGCTATTCATTGTTTTTATATATCACTACAATGAGCTCTAGATGATGAACTATATTATCTTCTGTATGGCAGGACATTTGAGGCTCCTGATGGCAAGCATGTTTGGCACTTACCAGTAAAAAATGTATGAAAATGAAGACACTTGCATTTGGTATGCACTCCCAAACAATTACCTATGATATTTCCTTTTAAATGATCTATGCTGATGCTGCAGTCCGTTCTAGTTTATTTCCTTGTATTACTCCACCTGTCTGCTTGTGCAAACAGTTTAGAGAACACCTATCTTTGCATCGACTGATTATGGAACAAATACGATAGCTTTAAAAATAGAAGTTCACCTCATCCATTTATGAAGTTCACTTAAAAATAGATTGTGTGTGCTTGTTTTGTCTCAGAAAAATTTGGACGTTAGCATACAAATCAATTCCAGAAAGTTCATTCTTTTTATAATTTGCTTATTTGCATTGGTGAAGTGCACATGTAACGTTGTTTTATCACAGTAAAAAGCAAACGCCACCTCCTCAAAAAGGTATATATTTTAATTGTGAAATGCAGTTACATCAGCGTGCCAATGCTAGTGCCGCAAAGGAAGTTCACGCTGGCCGCCGGGGGAGTCCACTCGGCGCTGCTACGAGATTCCACACTGGGCTGTGTCGTTCGAACTTCTTTTCTGCCCGTCTAAATTACTTTTTCTGCTCGCATGAACTGTGTATGTTGTGTTGTCGTGAACTACCATATTCCTCTTATTCAACGAACAGCCATTTGAACTAGTTTTAGTTGTTTCTTTATTACAGTTATGATGTGTAAACATCCCTGTGATTTGATTTTAACATTTACATGCTTACATACAATCCAGATCAGGAATCATTAAAAAGTTGAACTATTTTGATCGAAATTTCATGATCAGCTATTCATTTAGATTATTTAAATGTGCAGATGTGCATCTTCAAAAGGACATCTCTCAAAGTGAAGATTATTGCATGAGTTTTTGAGCTGATGATCGAGAATGAAGACCGTGAATGAAGATTCTGGACAACTTTCTTCAATAGCAACTTTGCGATTGAGGTGGAGGAGTTGCGATGCTGTAGGTCAGCATCCGAGGAGTTAGCGACCTCCCAATCCTGTTGCTGCCACAGATCCCTCTCTCCCTGGCTTCTTCACTCAAGTTATTCTTGGGTTCGGCTAGTTGTACATGTGCTTGTCCTGGACATCTGAATGCAAGTTGGGATACTGCAGGTTTATGATGTGCTCATGAATGTCATATGTTTGTTAAAAATGCTCATGTGGTACATGTATGTGCCACAAACAAGGACGAGCTCAGCTATTGCATCTTGTCCTCTTCTGTATCTCAACACTTTACGTGTATGTATATTGACAGTTCAGTTGTATGTATAAAATTACCTTTTTCTTTCCTCATTGAGAAATGACAATTAACTTATGTATAGAAAGCTTAATCACGTTCAACAGTTCGTTTTCTTCCGTAGTGGACTTCAATTTGTATGCACTTGAAAATTCATAATGTTTCTGTGTAAAAATTGCTGTGATGATATACTTGGACAAGCTGCAGTTCACTTCTATTTTATTGGCAAGTTCAATTCGTCAAGCTTGGGTTTCACAATTAAATTGGCAAAAGTCCACTGTAGGAAAAATTAATCTATTAAAGCATTGGACAGAAATATAAGAATTATTTATATGGGTTAAATCATCTATAAAAAATTATAGTATACATAATATAGTGTTGAGTAAGAAGAAAAAACGTCAACAATTTAATTCGCGACCGGAAGTTCACTAATAGTTAATCTGAAGTTCACATGCATATAATAGATCCAGCCGCCGCCCCCACCACCTACAGCGCGCCCCGGCGACCGCCGCCCCCACCACCTGCAGCGCGCCCCGGCGACCGCCGCCCCCACCACCTGCAGCGCGCCCCGGCGACCGCCGCCCCCACCACCTACAGCGCGCCCCGGCGACCGCCGCCCCCACCACATCTACAAGACTCAGTAGTTCACATCTACAACACTCAGTAGTTCACATCTGCAGAATTTGGATGTTCACATACACGAAATTTGTAAGTTTAGAAAATTCTCCAGATTTCAAAAAATCAGGAAATTCACATCTGCAAAACTTGGAAGTTCACACCCGCAAAAAATTCAGAAGTTCAGAAATTTTATCTAGAGTTTAAAAAATGGGAAGTTCACATCCGCCAGAATTTAGAAGTTCACTTTCGCAGATTGGTGAAGTTCACTTTCGCCGAATTCAAAAGTTCAGAAGGCTGTTGCATCACTAAACATGAAAAATCGGAAGTTCACTTCGAACGCAATAGAAGTTCACATTATTTTTGGAAGTTCACTTTGAACAAAAGACAAACACAACTCGGAAGTTCAATTCGAACATGTGGAAGTTCGCAAAATATTTTCAGAAGTTCACTTGCCACCATCGGGAAGTTCACTTACCTCCGTATGAAATTTCACTCCCCGTATAGAAGTTCATATTTGAAATGGAAGTTCACTCCTTACAATGTTGAGGTCCGTGTGGAAGTTCAGATGCATATAAGGGGAAGTCCAGATCTGTATCCAGAGAAGGTGCAGATGCGACGGTATTCGCTATATTTTCTGAAGTTCACTTCAAACTAGACTAAAGTTTCGGAAGTTCGCCCTGTACAATATTGAATTCCGTCGGGAAGTTCAGATTCAGGGGAGAAGAAGTTCACATCCACAGAAGTTCGCTATAATTTTATTACATGCCTGAAACTTTTATACCGCGATCGGAAGTTCACTAACAGATATAAGGAAGTTCACTTCTATATTCGAGCACCTAATGCACTCTGTTTTTCTGGACGGAAATCATACGCATAGAAATCATCCGTAGAACCACCGATTGCACAAATCGACCAACTCAACGTACAATTAGCACTAATATAACTCTACTAATACTCCAACATATCGCAATGCCACACCTAATCAATCTAGATGAGCCAATTTCGAAATGTACTTGTGTCGGCGTTATCTTCACTTTTATGTATTTCTGAAATTAAACTAAAACCATTTAGAATTTGGAAAAACATTCAACATGAAAAAGATTCGCCTAATCAATATCTTTTCAACGCAATATCATTTGAAACATTCCGATAAGTGGTTCGGAAATAAGCCCCAAAAACAGTTCGAAAACCGAGAAGTTCGAAAAACGTAATCACGTATTTTCAAATCTGCTCTTAAACTATAAAGAATTTAGAAAAGTGTTCTTCATGAAAAAGGTGCGCCTAGTCAGCACCTTTCCAACGGCGTATCATACGCATCATTCCGATAAACGGTTTGAAAACTAGAACCCCAAAACTGTACATAAATAGAGAAATCCGCGAAAACGTCGTTTTGTATATTTCAAATTAGTTTTAATCAATATAGAATTTGGGAAAACAATGAACACGAAAAAGTTGCGAAATTTCCGTGCGAATCCAACGGTATATTATACGCATCAATCCGATAAGCGGTTTGAAAAGCATCATGAAAATACTGTCCGCACGAACATGCAATTCTGTATTCCGTCGAGAAGTTCACTAGGAAAACACCCGGAAGTTCGTAAAGGGTTCGAGAATAGTTATTCTCGAACCGGTTCGAGAATAGCAGACCTATATATATATATATATATATATATATATATATATATATATATATATATATATATATATATATGTATATAGTGCAGGCAATGAAGGAGATGGGGTAGAAATAAGTCACTTACAGAACGTAGCAACTGATGATAGATTTGTCGAGCTCGCGCAGATTGAACAGCTGGAACAATTCACTCAGATGAACTATTACATAGTAATGTTTGAAGTGATGCTCATGTCTAACTTCCGCATAAATATATTCTTTGCCGGCGTTAGTTTTTATGTAACCCTTGTACCAACGTAGCAGATTTTTCATTTGTGGAGGTAGATCCTCTTCTCGCGCGAGCTCGACGAGAGGCCCATTCGGCACATATGTAATTGCTACCTCACTTATTGGCGCCTCCTCAAGGCCTAACACTGCACGAAGAGTCATACCGATCTGGGCCGCTTGTTCTATGGCACCCGTTACAGTCATTCCCTGTGCTGCAGCAGTTGCTATGATTGTGGGGTCCATTAGTTCAACATCCGGACCGGCGGCTTTCACTATAAGCGGGGGGATCGATTGTTTACTTTGTTCCCCGAGTTGGGCAACTCGTTTCTCGCATTTTTTTACTTTCTAATTATTTCTCGGCCTCCTCCAAGGCTTTCTTCTCCTGCTTCTCCGCCAAGTCTTTCTTCTCCTTCAACATGAGTGCTTGCCTACGAAGTTCACGGGCATAGTCGTCAGGCATATTCTTCGCGGCTTGGGACGGTGTGCTCAAAAATGACTTATCCCACTTCTTTTTCTTCTCAGAAAATACTGGCTTGGGCTCGGGCTCTCTTTTCGCCTTCGATTCCGCCCTCCATTTCTCATGATGAGCAGCCGCGGCCGCGTCGACTTCCTCGGCACTACGTTCCCAAGGCCTTGTGGGGAGAGGCTTCAGTGATGGCTCCGGTACCTTTGTGGTTTTAGGTACATAAGGGTTCGGGTTAATAGTCCAGGACTGCTTCCGCTTCTTCGCCGGAGGTGGATTGGGGGGCGGCGTACCCGCCGGACGAGGACTGGGGGGCGGCGACTGATTACCCGCCGGAGGTTGTGGATTGGGGGGCGGCGTCGGCTGACGTGAAGGAGGTGTAGGTGAACCGCCACCACCACCACCACCGCCACCACCACCACCGGAGGGGGGTGGACTTGTTAGCCTTGGCGCCTCGCCTGGAAACACTATGTACTTCTTTTTCCATAGAATGAACTGGCGCTTGACATCTCCAAGTCTTCTCTCCCCTTCGGGTGTAGCAATGTCAATCTCCAGCTCCTCAAACCCTTGGACTATTTCTTCCACCGTGACACGAGCATAGCCATCTGCAATGGGGTTATTGTGGTGGAGTGCTCCAGGTGTACAAGGTAAAGCACTGCCGCTAGCTACCTTCGTGGAACCATATGCCCCCCACTGGAAAATGCAGATCACATTCTTTCATCTCCTTTACATCATCCACGGGGTAGTGAGGCTCCGGTGCACGAATCTCGATCGTCGGTGCATTAGCACCAGCCGAGGTAGCACCAGCCGGGGACAGCAAGGGTGCATTAGCACCAGGCGGGGCTTCCGTGGAAGCCACACTGCTTCTCCACTGCTGGCTACCGAGATCTTCATGCGGCCCTGCAGCAGCCGATCTTTCTTTTGCTAGTTCATACACCATCTGCTTCACCTCATGGAGTTCCGATGCCAACTTTCCCATAAAATCTGCATCCCGATCCGTCTTTCTCTTACGACTTCTGTAACCGTACGGGTCATCGTCCTGGGAAAACCCGACGGACCACGGAATGGCGCCTTTGCCTCGTACACGTCCTCCGTGTTCAGGATTCCCGAGGGATTTTGTCAGCGCGTCATTCTCTCTATTGAACTTGATCTTCCCCTATTGAGCATCCCTCATTGCGTCAATAAGGGCTTGGGTCCGTTTAAACGCTTTCTTCCGGTGAACACACACCCCTGTCTCCGGGTCTAGTGATCCCCCATGCCCGTACCACCAGCTTTTGGCCCTTGGGTCCCATCCCTCTGTACCTAGAGGGATTCCTCGCGCCCTTAGGCCCTTCTCCATCTTCTCCCACTTAGGCTCCGAAAGGCGGTACCCTCCTGGCCCCATAATATGATTGTACTCTTTCTTAGCCCCATTTTCCTTATTTTTTTCGATATTTCAATGAACTGCTCCGATTTCTTTTGCCTCACAAATTCTGGCCAATCATCTTTCAGTTTCTCATATTGTCCTTTGAAATCCGGAGTCTTGTTCTTGTTGACATAGTCACGGGCTAGATTTTGCTTGAATTTCCGGAATGCGTCGGCCATCTTATGAAGAGCGAACTGTTTGACTAGCCTCCTCCTCTCACGTCCACCCGGAATCTCGTTACCGAATTCACCGAATTTGTTGTATTCCGGAGGTAGAACGAAATGTTCCGTAAGCTTTTTCCAGCAATCTTTTTTTGTTCTCTTGTCGACAAAACTGAAACCAAGACGTGCCTTCTTTGGCTCATTCCACTCCTGGACGGTGATCGGGACGTTGTCTCTAACAACGGCTCCACATTGGTTGATAAACTTGGTGGAGTGCTTTTGGGGCTCCAACGGCTTGCCGGTTGCACTGACAACCTCGATGGTATATGTTTCTCCTTGTTTCAGCATCTTGGTTGCGCCACGCTTTGACGACGTACTCGATTGTTTCGACGATCCGACCGAGGGCTAAAATAAGAAAGAGAGTCGCGCGCGTTAGTACACATATTTATTCAAATAAGTAAGTTTGTATCACCAGAGGCTCAATGTATATATATACCTCGCCGGAGGTGGTTGCTACTTGCAATTGAAGATCGTCGTTTATCGATGGTTGACCTCCATCGTCATCACCTCGCTGACGACCTTCATCTTCACCGTCAAGGTTCAGATAAGAAGAGACATCCTCTTCTTCATCTTGTTCGGTCGACACATAAAGAACATCGCCGTTTATGAGGCCCATTATATGTTCTTCAGCTTCCGGATCACAATTGGCCATAATCGGGTCAGCTCTATCGTCCGCCATATGTCAGTCCTGAAAACATGTAGTAAAAACTAATTAATTAAGTGAAGAAGGGGGCGGTGGCGGTGGCGAAAGCGGGGCGGTGGCGGTGGCGAAAGGGCGGTGGCAAAAGGGGAGTCCGACAACGACTTGGCCAGCATCATCACATCTCTTCTACATATAAAGAGAGAGGGCGACGAGGGAGGCGAGAGGGGGGACGCGTATTACATGTGTATATGCGGACGATCGACCTCGCCTCGCAGTGACCGCGTGACCGAGAGACCGCCGCTCACCTCTGCCAATGGACTGGGTGATCGGCGCGGCCGTTCAGCACCGGTATATATAGGGACACCCCAACGCCGGGGGTCGAAGGCGGAGCAGGAGGAGGCGGAGCGAGGGTACTACGTAGGACGGGGCGAGGAAGGGGTGGGAGAGGGTGTCGCGGAAGAGCGCGAGACGGGGCGGCAGCGACGGCGTCACGGAGAGGGAGGCGGAGGAGGACGTTGTTGAGCGCGTCGACGGTGATTAAAGGTTAGTTACAGGAGAGAGACCACGCGCCGTTTTTGTTTTTGTTTTTTAACTAATTAAAATTGTAGCTAATTAAAATGTAATTAAATTTGTAACTCCCTTTTTTTGGTTTTTTGAGTTTGTAACTAAGTTTTTTTGTTACACTTTAATTACACTTTAATTAAGTTACAATTTTAATTAAAAAACTTAGTTAGGCTGGTGCCAATGCACCACTTCACTCTAGCCTGCCACGTCAGCTTTTTCCCTCACTCTCACCCCACTCTCACCCCACGGTGCCAATGCACAGGATATAGTGCCAGCTTTACTTCTCTTTCCTCCACGTCAGCTTTTCTCTCTCCTCGACATCAGCATTTCATTTTCAGATTACAACAATATAAATAATGCAAGGAAATTATTTTATTGAACTAAAATTGTTACCGATTACATCATAAAAAAATTACATAAAATTTTGAAAAGATTACATAAAAATTTGAAAAAATTACATAATCTAGGAATTAGCCCACACATGCTCCATCAAATCATGCTGGGAGCTGTGTATACATCGGTGACTCCCTCATTTCGGTGTCCATCTGAATCCTGGCTGCTAGGCTTGGTGGTGCATGGTGGTGTATTGCAGGGCCGACATTTGAAGCAACTGTCTCATAGATGTTGTCCAAATTTGTACCACGCCGTCGATGATCATGTTGTGCAGAATGACACATGCACGCATGATCAATCCAAGAGTACGCCTCGAGTAGGAGCGTCCCGGA
The DNA here is from genome assembly GCF_022539505.1 of Lolium rigidum. Lineage (NCBI taxonomy): Eukaryota > Viridiplantae > Streptophyta > Magnoliopsida > Poales > Poaceae > Lolium > Lolium rigidum. The sequence continues at coordinate 143,471,031 of NC_061511.1, read as the reverse complement.
ACTGCTAGAATGTTGAACCTAGCCTTCAACACTCCAAAGGCACACTCGACATCTTTGCGCCAAGCTGATTGAGAAGCAGTGAACAGTCGCTGCTTTTCACTTTGTGGAAGAGTAACACCTTTCATGAACACCAGCCAGGAGGGGTAGATGCCGTCGGCAAGGTAGTAACAATAGTTGTACTTGTGTCCATTCACCGTGAAGTTCACTACGGGTGCTTCTCCCCTAAGCACATCAGTGAACAACGGCGACTGGTTGAGTACATTGAGGTCGTTGTTGGACCCGACCACTCCAAAAAAGGCATGCCAGATCCAACGATCATACGACGCAACGGCTTCTAAGATTATGGTAGGGTGTTTGATGTCTCCCCTTGTGAATTGATCGGCATGAGCCACTGGGCAGTTCCTCTACTGCCAATGCATGCAATCGATGCTCCCTAACATGCCCGGAAAGCCACGCTCCTCGGCTTTCGCTAACAGACGCTGAGTATCCTCGACATTTGGTCGACGGCAAAAGTGTTTCCCGTAACAGGCAATGATGCCTTCACAGAATCTATCTAGACAATCAGATGAAGTTTGTCTAGCTAACTTAAGCCACTCATCTATCGTATCTGCAGCGGCTCCATAAGCTAACAGACGCAAAGCCGCAGTACACTTTTGTAGGGGAGAAAAACCAGCACGGTTGAGAGCATCAACTCTTTGGGTGAAATATGGAGAGTATTCACCCAATCTATCCACAATGCGCAGAAAAAGGGATCGCCTCATCCGATACCTTCGCCGAAAGTAGCTCGGAGGATAGTTGCAGTCGTCGGCGAAGTACTCCTCGAAGAGCCGATCGTGGGCACCCAGATGATCACGCCTGATGAACTCTCGGCGGCGTCGCGACCGTCTTGGCTCCGGCTCCTCGTTGAACATCTCCTCCTCATACTCCGCCTGGAATGCAGCGATCATATCACCCTCCATTCCGTCGCTCGAACTGCTGCTGGACGAAGACATGGCGTTGAGTGGAGTGCAAATGGAGAGTGGAGGAGATGAAGTGAGGTGTGGAATGAGTGAAACCATATGGGGGTATTTATAGGGGGTTTTTGAACCAGCAACGGCTACCCCAACGGCTACCTGAGATGGACCAATCAGATCACGCCACCTCAGCCCCTCCCTCTCGCCCCCCTATCGCCCCCAACGCGGGCGACAGCCGGGCGGTAGCGGGCGCTACCGCCGGGCGCCCAGGCCACCGCCCCGCGCTGGCCTCTCGCCCCACTCCCGCCCGCCTCTCGCCCCGACGCCGCCGCTACCGCCCGTCCTCACGCCTGCGTTGGCACCAGCCTTACAAATTTACAATTTAATTAAGTTATAATTTTAATTAAAAAAACTTAGTTACAAATTAAAAAAAAACAAAAAAAACAAAAAAAGGTGAGAGGAGGGGCGCTGTACTGTGGCACCCCCGTACGTGTGTGTGCGCAGTGCGCGCGGCGGCGCGCGCGCCGGTACGGTGGACGGCGGCGGAGGGACAGGCGCGCGACAGGGCCGGGAATGGGGCAGAGAGAAGCGCGCGGCGGGCGGCGGGGACATACGGCGGAGGCGGTGGTGCGGGGAGCGTTGAGTCGACGGCGGCGTCGGAGGCGGCGACGTACGGCGGCGGCGCGGGGACACGCAACGGCAGCGGCATCGGGCAGCGCTTCGCGTCGAGGGCGGCGGCGTCGACGGCGGCGCGGCAGCCTGTCGGGTTCGCGAGGAAGAAGATGAACTGATCGAAACGTGCGCGGGCGCGCGAGTTTATATAGGCGTGGGGCTTTAGTCGCGGTTGGGGTCACCAACCTCGACTAAAGGGTAGCCTTTTTTTCGCCAATTTTGCGGTTCCGGCGGAAACAACCTTTAGGTGATTTTTCCAGTTTAATAAAACTAATTCATTTCAAATTCTTAAAAATACAAATAATATATCAAAAAAACTAATTCATTTCAAATTCTTAAAAATACAAAAAATTTAGAAAAATAAAACTAATTCATTTCAAATTCTTAAAAATACAAATAATATATCAAAAAATTCCGAAAAATAAAACTAATTCATTTCAAGATCTTAAAAATACAAATAATATATCAAAAAATTCAGAAAAATAAAACTAATTCATTTCAAAATCTTAAAAATACAAATAATATATCAAAAAATTCAGAAAAATAAAACTAATTCATTTCAAAATTTTAATATACAAATAATATATCACAAAATTCAGAAAAATAAAACTAAGTCATTTCAAAATCTAAAAAATACAAATAATAATATCAAAAAATTAGAAAATTCCAATTTCTTCCCTCATCTGTCTTCCTGCCTCCTGTCTTCCCGCCCCCGCTTCCCACAAGTTCTTCCCGACCGCTTCTGTCTTCCCCCGCCCCTCTTCTCGCCAGTTCTTTCCCGCCTCTGTCTTCTCGCCTCTGTCTTTCACGGGCTTGAAAGAAAAAATTTCCCGAGGAGCAACTTCCGAAGATGTCGTAGGGCGTGTGCACCGATGACATCTTCGAGAAGCTGCGCCACGGGAGATTTTCGAACCCTTTACCCAACACTGTTAGAGGAGATGGAGTCTTTCACGGGCTTACAGGAAAATTTTCCCGAGGAGCAACTTCCGAAGATATCGTAGGGCGTGTGCACCGACGACATCTTCGAGAAGCTGCGCCACGGGAGATTTTCGAACCCTTTACCCAACACTGTTAGAGGAGATGGAGTCTTTCACGGGTTTGCAGGAAAAAAATTCCGAGGAGCAACTTCCGAAGATGTCGTAGGGCGTGTGCACCGACGACATCTTCGAGAAGTTGCGCCACGGGAGATTTTCCAACCCTTTACTCCATCCATGGGGATGAAACTCTCCCTACCTGCTAGGTTGGCTTGTTGGTCTGCTTGCCAAGGCGTATCGATGCTCCTTTTATAGGCACGGCGCTGCTGCTACTTTGTCTTGTTCCTCCGACAGGGTGTCGTGCGCAACATGCTTTATCGCATCGAGCAGTGCGTCCACCCACGCGTCCTTATCCTGCCGACAGCTTTAGTCACGGTTGCACCCTCCAGCCGGGACTAAAGCTTACCCAGATGTCCTTATCCCACCGATAGTTTGATGATACAAAACCACCTTTAGTCTCGGTTGCACCCACCAGCCGGGACTAAAGCTTACCCAGACCAGCTCTAGATTCCTCTTCTTCCCGCCATTTCTTCCCTGTCTTCCCGCCACTTTCTTCCCGCCTCCTGTCTTCCCGCTCCCATTTTTCCCGCCATTTCTCACTACATATATGTAGCCCGGCTTGGCCAGCATTATCACATCTCTACAATCTCTCATCACTCTCTCATGGATTCCACCGTACCCACTCTAACCTACCAGCAGGTGGAGGAGCTTTGCGCCTCGAACTACCCTTGCCCACCGGGCTACCGCGTCCCCGCCGGCTGGAGCCTAAGCGCCGGAGGCGTGCCGGTCCCTCCCGTCCCTCAGGGTACTGCGCGCCGGGCGGCCATCATGAACCACTACTACCTCGACCTCACGCCGGAGCAGCGGATGAATCCCCGCTGGCATCTTGATAACCAGCATACTTGGGACGCCTTCTTCATCAATCGGCGTGAGAGGGCGCTCGCCAGGTATGAGGAGGACGGTCTGCCTCCTGGGAACTTCCACGAGGCCGGTCGTCGGCTATGGTGGTATGGGCGGACTCTACAGAGCGTCATGGACTACATCACGGCCGGCGATATCCCTCGCCTGCGCTACCCTCAGTTCGAGCCACGAGCGCCGCCCGACGACAGCGACGACGGCAGCGACGACGACGGCGGCAACTTAGAAGGCGGCGACTACCAGTACAACGGCGGCGACTATGAGGACTACGAGTATGCATATTATACACCTAGGCAGGAGTATGACTAAGTCACTCCAAATTTCATGTATCATCAGTGGTATCTCGAATCAATCGAATCATTCAAAAATGGACATCAAACACATCACAGATAATATAATTCACATGATCCATTCAACAAAGTTTGGTACAATAAATTATTACACATCATTTCTTCCCTTGTGTCCCTGCTTGCTTACGATTGTGCCGTATCCATGGAGCATCCTCATCATTTAACTTAATGCTTGGGTCGGTGTTCACTTTGAAGGGCGGAATTTCACCAAACATATTATAATCTTCTCGACATGTCTGTCTTGTCCTCCACTCCCACGATGTTTCTTTTCCCTGAAAGAACAATGTGGCGCTTTGGATCATCGCATGATGTACTGATCGTTTTCTTATCTTTCCGTTTCCTCGGTTTGCTACTCATGTCCTTCACATAGAAAACATGAGCGACATCTTTGGCTAGGACGAATGGTTCGTCAAGGTAACCAAGATTGTTGAAATCCACCATTGTCATTCCGTATTGCTGGTCCACCTTTACCCCACCTCCTGTTAGCTTGAACCATTTGCACCGGAACAAAGGGACCTTAAAGGAGGGTCCATAGTCAAGTTCCCATATCTCCTCTATGTAACCATAATATGTGACCTTTTGCCCATTCTCGGTTGCTGCATCAAAGCGGACACCACTGTTTTGGTTGGTGCTCTTTTTATCTTAGGCGATCGTGTAAACTGTATTCCCATTTATCTTGTACCCTTGGAAAGTTGTTATAGTCGAAGATGGTGTCTTGGCCAACATGTACAGTTGATATCCAACATCATTGTCATTCATTAAATTTTTTCTCAACCAACTGCCGAAAGTCTTCATGTGGGTCTTTCTAATCCAGGATTCAGGCTTCCCCGGGTTGTCGGAGCGTAAAATATTCTTGTGTTTCTCAAAGTACGGAGCCACCAAGCTGGAATTGGTCAGAACTGTGTGGTGTGCTTCAGTCATAGAATGGCCGTCCATGCATATCGTTGATTTCCTTCCGATCGTGCCTTTTCCACTTAGTCTCCCCTCGTGCCGCGATCGAGGAAGACCAATCGGCTTAAGGTCAGGAACAAAGTCAACACAAAACTCAATTACCTCCTCATTTCCATAGCCCTTGGCAATGCTTCCTTCTAGCCCAGCACGGTTACGAACATATTTCTTTAATACTCCCATGAACCTCTCAAAGGGGAACATATTGTGTAGAAATACAGGACCGAGGATGGAAATCTCTTCGACTAGGTGAACCAGGAGGTGCGTCATAATATTGAAGAAGGATGCGGGAACACCAATTCGAAATTGACAAGACATTGGACCACATCGTTCTGTTGCCGTGGTAGATATTCTGGATTGATTACCTTCTGAGAGATTGCATTGAGGAATGCACATAGCTTCACAATGGCTACTCGAACATTTTCCGGTAGGAGCCCCCTCAAAGCAATCGGAAGCAATTGCATCATAATCACGTGGCAGTCGTGAGACTTCAGGTTTTGGAACTTTTTGTCCGCCATGTTTATTATTCCCTTTATATTCGACGAGAATCCAGACGGGACCTTCATACTGCTCATGCATTCAAAAAAGATGACCTTCTCTTCTTTGGTAAGAGCATAGCTGGCATGACCTTGAAACCATTCCGGATGCCGGTCATCAAGGTCTTTCAAACGTTGCTGGTCCTGCCGTGCTTCCTTTGTATCATGTGTCTTCCCATACACGCCCAAGAAGCTTAGCAGGTTCACGCAAATATTCTTCGTAACATGCATCACGTCGATTGCAGAGCAGACATCTAGGACTTTCCAATATTCTAACTCCCAGAATATAGATTTCTTCTTCCACATGGGTGCGTGCCCGTCGGCTCCTCGCGCAACCGATTGTCCGCCAGGACCCTTTCCAAAGATGACTTTCAAATCCTTGACCATATCAAATACCTCCGCATCGAGTACGTTCCGCAGTGCTTCGGCCGGTGATCTGCCTTGCCGTTGAAATGCTTGCCTTTCTTTCTTACGTTATGATGTCGGTGAAGAAATCGACGATGCCCCAGGTACACGTTCTTCTTACAATTTGGCAAATACACACTTTCAGTCTCATGTAAGCAGTGTGTACATGCATTGTATCCCTTATTTGTCTGTCCCGAAAGGTTACTAAGAGCAGGCCAATCGTTGTTGGTTACGAAAAGCAACGCTCGTAGGTCAAATTCCTCTTCTCTGTGCTCATCCCACACACGTACACCAGGTCTGCCCCACAACTGTAAAAGTTCATCAACTAATGGCCTTAGGTACACATCGATGTCGTTGCCGGGTTGCTTCAGACCTTGGATGAGTACTGGCATCATAATGAACTTCCACTTCATGCACAACCAAGGAGAAAGGTTGTAGATGCATAGAGTCACGGGCCAGGTGCTATGGCTGGAGCTCTGCTCGCCAAAAGGATTCATGCCATCTGTACTTAGACCAAATCTTATGTTCCTTGCGTCAGCTGCAAAATCTTTGAACTCTTTGTCGATCTTTCTCCATTGCGTTTCATCTACGGGGTGTCTCAACTCCCCATCCGACTTACGATCCTCTTTGTGCCATCGCAACAACTTGGCATGCTCTTTGTTCCTGAACAGACGTTTCAACCGTGGTATTATAGGAGCATACCACATCACCTTGGCGGAAACCCTCTTCCTGGGTTTCTGGCCCTCAACATCGTCACCAGGGTCATCGCCTCGATCTTATAATGCAATGCGAGTGCATACCGGGCATTCATTCAAATTCTTGTATTCACCGCGGTAGAGGATGCGATCGTTAATGCATGCATGTATCTTCGTAACCTCTAAACCTAGAGGGCAGACAACCTTCTTTGCTTCGTACGTACTGGCGGGCAACTCGTTATTCTCTGGAAACATATTCTTCATCATTTTCAGCAAATTTTCAAATCCCGAGTCAGATAGACCTTCATGTGCCTTCCATTTCAGCAAATCCAGTGTGCAGCCCAGCTTTTTCAGACCATTATCGCATCCGGGGTACAGCGACTTTTTGTGATCCTCTAACATGCGATCCAAATTCTTCCTCTCTTTTTCAGTTTCGCAGCCTCTCCATGCATCAGCAATGGTCCGACCATGATCATCAGCGGGCTCATCACGTGCCTCTTCTTCACCTTCCCCTTCCCCTTCACCTTCCCCACCTTCAGCATCCTCCATGAAAGTATCACCGAAATGATCAAGATAGTTTTCATCGATGATATCATCCCCTTCTTCATCTTCTTCCATTATAACCCCTCTTTCTCCATGCTTGGTCCAACAATTATAGCTTGGCATGAAACCCTGTCGAAGAAGGTGCATGTGAACTTCTCTTGAGGAAGAGTAACCCTTCTGATTCTTACAGCCAACACATGGACATATAACAAAACCCCCCTGCTTGTTCGCATTAGCCACTACGAGGAAACCTTTCAAACCCGTAGTGAACTCGCCGGAGAGTCGGTTACCGTGGTAAATTCACCTTGGGAATTAACACCAATATAGTATCGTTGAAATCTGCAGGACAATCCTTCCCTTCCAGGAAATCCTTCACCGCTCTACAGACATGATCCTTCAATAGCTCCCAATGTTTCTGGTAGAACAGCGCCGGAAGTCCATCCGGTCCAGGCGCCTTTGTTGGCCCCATTTGGAAAAGAGCTGCCTCGATCTCCGCATCAGAGAAAGCCCCAGTGAGCTTCTGATTCATAACATGTGTCACCGAGGTCTCGATTAAATTCAAGATCGTGTTCATGTTGGATGAGCCCTCGGAGGTGTAAAGAGAGTTATAAAAGGCCAGTGCCATCCCTCTCATTTCTTCATCCGTATTGCATGATGACCCGTCCTCCCTCCTCAAGGAGCGGACTGTATTCTTCCTTCGCCTATGAGATGCCCTATTATGAAAATATTTTGTATTCCGATCACCCGCCTGGAGCCATTCCTGCCTGGATCGCTGCCGAAACATCACTTCTTCCCGCTCAAACATCTCGTGAAGCTTAGTCTCAATCTCTCGGACCTCCAGTGAGGAACCCGAGAGAAGCGCCATTTCCTTGGCCCGGACTAGCTTGCTCCTCAGGGATTTTATTTCCGCCCTAACAGAGCCAAATGAATCGTAGCTCCATTTTTTCATGTCTCTCCTCATCTCCTTGAGGCTACCCCAGAGCCCGTCAATACTCGGCACAGCAGCACAATTTTTCTCCCAAGACTCCTTGACCATATCTTCATAGCCAGCATGTTTCGACCACATTTCTTCATACATAAAGCCCCTTGGTTGAAACTTCTGTCCCCCTCCTGAGAGACCGGTCACCCTGATAATGAGCGCCATATGATCTGACTCCTCTGTAGCTATATGCTCGACATGCGATAGTGGATATAACTCGAGGAAGGACGCTGTCGCCGTACCTCGGTCAAGCCTTACTTGGATATTATCCGCCCCTTCTCTTCTGTTCTCCCATGTATAAGGATACCCCTTGAAGCCCATATCCGCTAGACCACACATATCAAGACACTCCCTGAATCTATCCATTTGAGCCTCACACCTCGGATTTCCCCCCAATTGTTCCCCTGGATGTAGAATCTCATTAAAGTCGCCCGCGCACAACCAAGGCAAATCGTCCTGGCGTCGAAGGTAATGCAAAGCCTCCCATGTTTTGTTCCTCAGATCTGTTCTCGGATCCCCATAGATGCCAGTAAACCTCCATTTCTTACCTTCAAAGGTGATAGCCGCATCTATATAGTATTGGCACCAGGGCCTCACATCCACCTCGATACCATCCCTCCACCACAGTGCCAGACCTCCGCTAAAACCCCTGCAATCAACAACTACACCATGTTTAAAGCCCAGCCTCCATGTGATCTTCTCCATAGCTTTGGCTCTTTTTTTTTGTCTCACTAAGAAACACCACCACTGGATTGTATGACCTAATGAGGTCACGGAGTTCGCCTACTGCCGCGTCCAATCCCAAACCACGGCAGTTAAGGCTCATAATATTCATTGTGCTCGGCGGCCCTGCTGCGCAGGGTCCGCCGCTCTCTCATCAATTCTATCGAACACCGACGCCGATCGTCGTCCCTCCTGAGTATCAGCAGGATCTTCAATACGATCAAAGACAGAACCTGTGCGCTGACGCTTCCCCGCAGATTCTGAGCTGCCCTCTCCAACCACCTGCACAGGTACTGGCAACCAAACTTGCTTAGGCCCTCTCTTTCTGTTGCCCAGTGGAACAGTCGGAGAGTTTTGATTTGTTGCATCCACCACCTTCCTCTGCCTCCTTGTGAAAGTACCACGTTGGTTTTTCCTAGCATCCTCCATCGCTGGTTGTTTCCCATTGATTTGATCTCTAGCACCTGTCCGGTGGTTTTTGACAGGGCTGTGGACCTCCTCATCCTCTTGAGCCACGTCCATCCTTCGTTCATACCCGCCAGTGCGAGATGAGCTCGAATAAGAGAAGTCTGCAGCGATGTTCCGCCTCGGTGGGATATCCCTGACAAAACCGCCAGCTCTCCCCCTCGAATCAGACTCGAAAGATTTACTGCCCCAGCTGCTAGACGACACAGAGGGTCGCGATGGAGCTACAGGTTTCTAATTTTTGCGCGGTGAAGCTCTAAGCCATTCACCCCATTGTTGGTCGCCCTCGCCCTTCTCAGCCTGGCACCCATCAGCAGGGTGCACCACACACCCACAATCAAAACAGAAGTGGGGTACCTTCTCATACTTCAGATCAAACCACGAGCCCTCCACATCCTCTTCAGATTGACGAACACAAACCCCTCTAAGAAGAGGTTGATCCACTCTCACCCTGGCCCTGATCCTCAAATCCTTGCCCCAAGCTATCCCATCATCGTCCACCTCCACAGATATGAACTGTCCCACCCAGTTCCCAAACAGCTTCCCATAGAACCTATTCATCACGTCCATTGGCAGATCCGGCACTCTAACCCAGATGTCCATGGTGTCGAAAATCATATCAGAGGGCCTCTCCGAGCCAGAAAACTCCTTGAGCAGAACTGCATGGAAATCAAATTGCCATGGCCCGTTCTTCATCACATGCTTCAAATCCCCCTCCGACGAAAATCTTACCACAAACCGCTTGTCTCCTATGTCCCGGAAGTAAGCAGGACGGTGGAGTCCCCAGGCCCGCTGCATGGATCTCTCGAGCGCGGCCAAAACCATCCTCCTTGGGGAACACACCTTACCCACCGCCGCCCACTTTGGCCTGGGTATATTGGCCGGATCAGTGCTTCCGATGACAAGCCCAGTGGCTTCCTTGTCGGTCAGCAAAAGCCCTCCCATCCTTGCAGACAATCCCGCCGCCAAATCATCAGCTCCCTTCTTGGCTGGAGATCGGGATTGCGAACGCGCCGCCCCACTCCCCCTTGCCCCTGCCCGTGCAGGAGTAGCCATGGAGAGAGGAGAGAAACCGCAGGCGCTGCCACAGCACCACACCACCGCCGCACGAGATTAGATCTTGCCGTCAAGACCTAGCTCGCCGCCGAAGAACACCACCCTACAGGGGAAAACCTAGCCCTAACGCGATCGCCTCCGTGATCGCCTCTAGCGAAACCTGTTAGCTGCATTGGTTTTCAACTCTTGTGGTGATTGCCGTGCCAATGAGTGATCCAAAAAATGTATCGCTGCTGATCCATATATTATCTTAGGCTTGGTGGTCTCTTCTTTTGCGAGAATGACACAATGGTCTGGTGTGTTTATTGTTTCATCCTCAATGTGCCATCTTGTAATCTTATATAATTCTGTAGTTAGATGCTTTAATATGTTCTGACAATGTCATCTTATAAGCAATGTTCTGCTTGTGGAGTCCGCTGCTGATTATCAGCACGTGGATTTCATTTTGAAGTAGTAATGGTGCTCAATCATTCTGATATGTCTGGTGATCCCTATTGGAGTGCTTGTTCATTCTATTTTAGCTTAGTTCTAACTCAAGAACCTGACTGTGGTCCACTTGGTTTGATCTATAACTGGGTTTCAAACATGATATTTTTCGGGTACAACATGAATCAAAATAATTGTGTTCAGCAGGTGGTAATCCCGGATCTGTCTTCTCCTTGGAGGTGGCATGCCTCCTGCGCATAGGTAGGTGCGTGAGGGTCAGTTAGGCAAGTACTCACTCTCTCACAGTTTATTAGGCGTGCGCGTACCCCTAGGTCGCAAATTTGATCAACTTAGCATTAGTTATATGTTATAAAAAATTATATCATTAGAAAATTTAGATGTTCTATTTCCTAATGATATAATTTTTACATTATATAATTTAAATTATATAGGTAAAATTGATGACCTAGAGATACGGGAAAGACTAGTAAACTAAGACGGAGGGAGTATGTGAATGTTTGAATGATGTTTACACTGATGGCAAGCAAGCAAGAAATGGAGTTCGTAATGGAGATAACATGAAGAATCCTAAGTCTCTTGCTGAACAAATTAAGGTATATGTTGATATGATCGATCTGCATCTTCGTAAACTGGTTTGTAACAACAGTTGTGAGCTTAAGTTGGTAAAATGGACTCTACCACCGAAAGGAACGGTTTGCCTCAACGTTCACGTAGCTATGTTTAAATCCTCCAACCGGATCGGAGTTGAGTCGTGATCAGGAACCACAAAGGTGATTGCTTGTCTATCTGCAGCGAGCTTATTTCCGAGGTAACGTCGGCAGAAGCACTAGCCATCAGGCGGGCATTGTCTTTCACTCGGGAGCAGCTCGAGAGGAAGGTTTTGACTTTTTATAGGACCATGTTAGCCTCGGACTGCCTTTCTGTGGCGCAGAGCATCAACAGTCTGTCCCAAGATCGGTCATTCCTAGGAGCGGTCATCCAGGAGAAGGACGCTATTCATTTTAGTTCTTGTTATTTCTTGCATGTCCCTAGTAAGCTCAATGAATCAGCACATGTACTAGCTAAACGCTCTGAATTTTCTGGTTTTGTTAGATTTTCTGTTGCACCAGATTGCACCCGGGAGATACTTTGTAATGATGTCATTTTATCAATGAAGTGTCGTTTTCTAAAAAAAACGTTACGATTTTTGTTATGATATTTATCTTTGCTCTAATCCCTGGATTTTCTGCATTTCCTTCTTCACACATTATTTCCATTTTGTAAACATTTTTATCCATATCAAACCCATATTTTTCACTTTTCAGAGATGAAGTCCATCAAGAAAATCTCAACAACTACCAAGTTTAAGTTGCAGAAGACTATTTTAATGAGCTGGAGATAGCAACATGAAGAGTGCTGCACGTATTACTAGTGAGGGGTAATTTGGAATTTTTTAGTACAACATGGATGTTCCATGCTGCTATTGTCACAGCTAATTCTTTTCTCAAACAACTTAGTTATGCAACATCCCCCTAAAGAAATCACAAGTCCTATGGTCAGCAAAAGTAACAATTCTGTAAAAAGAGGGAAATGGCTACTACTGTTTCAAGATGGTTCAAGCAGCAAACTAGCATCAGGCCATTTATACACTTCATGAATAAAATAAAAACAAATGGGTCATGAAACATGTCCTATTTGAAGGTACTGAATGTTGAAAACTAACTGAAACGATATGCAACATTCTTGAATGAGAATAACAAGACAAAAAATTATCTGTAAACTAGAATGCCTACCAGGTAAGCTCTAAGGTTCTGAAATTCCACTTGCCCAGAAAAATGGTCTCACTCCACAATTGCAGCACAGTAATGGCTCCCATAATGATTCAACAGCCTTCAGCAGGTACTGACATAGTGACCGATAAGCCGCCATGGCAGGCAAGTAATACAATGCCCAGTAGCTTGTAGAAAACTTGCAAATAACTCATCGCTCGAACTGAACTATTAGTGCCTGAATAATTATATCCATGTAATCATCCAACGGGTGGTCGCAGAAGGTGAGATGATCTAAGGCCTAAATCAATCTGATTACAAGTTTACAACTAGCTAAATGAGTTTTCTCAGCCAGATGTAACCGCATGAAATAGAATTATAGAAAACGAAAAATCGCAGTTACCTGTCGAATCACATTGAGAGAGAAAAAAATCCGTGGTAATAACAGTCAATAATTAATAGTAGTTAGCCTGAAAAGGTGGACAACCTTTTCCTCTTTTTGTTCTTCTCTGGAGTCAAATCTCTTTGTATACTGCCAATTGAATGAGGAAGAACACGTATGGCGCTGGTTCGTCTAGCAGATGTTCTTCTCCCTCTCTTGTTAGTCCACTGAATTGGCAATTTGCCTGCAACTTGGGCAATACCATCAGATGTAGCAAGCTCGGCCACTTTTTGGATCCTCTCCTGCATTTGCATAACCCATGCTACCGACAGATCAAGTGAGAATGAATCATCCAGCGGTTTTTGCCACAGATCAAGTAAGATGCGCTGAAACGACTGAAATGATAGCGAGGGCTGGAAATCCTTCCGTGGTGCATACACCATGTTAAGCTTTATGATGTGCTTACATAGGTTACCCTGCATTGACCATGAACAACTGCACAGAGAGAATTCAGACCCGGCATTCCATACAGTGCGCTTTTGACTAGCATCCTTCTGTCTAGCCACCTTGGCTGAAAGAGGTTCTTTGTCATCAAAGAAAACATCCTTATCAGGTATCTGCATCGCCCTTTGCCATGAAGTGGATGCAATGTACTCTGCTTTCACCTGAGGAAATGAACCGCTCTCATCTGCATATAGGTTGAGCCAGTAGCCTGAATGCAGCTCTGTTGTGAGCTTGTGCACCAACCAGTCCACACGTTGGAGAGCATCAAGTTGCGAATCATCATATGCTTTAAGTTTTAGCTTTAGATGGTAACACTCTATTGCACAACAGGATTCCTGACATGCTAGCGGCAAAGTTCTGATGGTATCTATCCACATCTCTACATGGGGCAATGACATAAAAAGAAACTCTGTTAGCATATACACGAGCATTTGCAATTCAATGTACATTTTGAATCTACTACCTGAGGTTCTTACCCAATTTGGGAACCCAAAATGACTTGAAATACCGTATGAAGGTGGTTTGGTCAACAAAGTCTTGAAACAATTGCTGCAGGGCATCCATGGGATTTTTCTCGCTCCAGATGCTATGCATAAATTTTCCCAGTTGTGTAAAAATTTCTCGTTGCACCTCAATGTTGCTGCATTTCTTGATTATATTTTTATGCCAGGTTCTCCTTATGCGCCATAAAGAAAACAATACTGGGCAGGAGAATACATCCCTGATAAATAATGGCACATTTCGTCAATGGCAATAAACTAGCATACGCTATTTACAGCGAATATTTTCACGGTTGGATCATGTGTCATAATCTATGCCATACCTGATTGGCTCCAGCTGTGAGGTTGGGTCGTCAATCACAAACCCGCCAATTCTCCAGGTCGAATCAACAGAATGTATTCTACTAGTTAGTGCTTTCATCCATCTCAAAGTGTCCTGCTCGGTAACTGATCGAGTTATAACCCACGCAACAGGCAAAGCTTGCTGTCTTGAATCGAATACAAGAACTGTGTGCAGCGGGTACTGCAGCAAGGAGTACGTAGGGTGTCAAACAAATGGTGAAACCTGCTCCTAGAGACACCAATAGAGACGTGTAGAATAAAATGTTGCTTAATAAAAGTATAACCACACAAGCAAGTGTCAACTTTTGCTGTGTGATCAGAAGATACCTTGAGCTTGCTTACACCGAATGAGGAGTGAGAGGCCAAAATACTCCGGTGACCGAAGCGGATCATCTGCCGCAGTTGCCATTCAGTTTGTATCCCTAGTACGAATGCATCTGTCTCGGTGGCGTCCTGGCGGAAAAACACATACTTCTTATTCCTATCTGCCCACATCCTGACGCTAGCTTGGTCATCGAGATCCAACTCATGTGTAGACCTTTTGATGATCATCCCAAGCTTGTGGACATACTGTGAAGCAATGCTATTGGCCCTTGCGTCGGAGCCAGAGTAGCGTCGTATCCCTTCTATATGAGTTTGCAAGATGTACTCCTCGGGGACACCAAGATAGATCAACGACATGGTCTGCTGCCGAATCTCGCTCCCGACATACGGCACTTTGCTTGCACCAGGCCCGATGGCATCCCGGTCCAGGGGTCCATGGCATACGAAACCAGACTTGTTGATGTGGCGCCTCTCATGGTAGATGATGAGCGCAACCGAGGGCCGGGCGTGTGACCGCTTGATCGTGAAATGGCACGTGCAGCCTCGCATCGACTGCGGGCGAGCCGCACGGTTTCTTGAGTTAAGCCTGAACTTCCTGCTAGGCAAGATCTCCCACCCCTCGCCGTAATTCTCTGGGCCAAACGAGCACCAATACCTGAATCGATTTGGTACATGATACACTAATGATGGCGAAGAACAAAAATAATTTGAGGTAGGATGAACCGTAAAATATGATGCAAAGATTAAAATAACCCTGAGAAATTAATGTTATATAGTATTCTAACACAATCACTTAGTATACTAAGAATAAAATAAAAATAGAAACAATTTGGTTACAAGTAGTAGAACATAAAAGCATATCAATAATGTCACCTCATTGGCAAGGCTTGATCTTATTTTATGAAAATCTTGTGTAACTCTATCGATCAAAACTTTTAAATATCACTCGCTTGATGTGCACCTCAGTGTTGACGATCTTTGTCACGGGGAAATTTCTTTCAATTCTTTCGTCGGCATAGTTAAAAGCAACGCCAACTCGGAGGTGATAATATTGCTCGAAGTGTCTTTCAAGTATCAAGAAATCTCCAAATTCTATAATTCTCCACGTATGAATCATGAATAGCTCAAGCTTATCTTGTACAGTACTTCGTATATAGTAAGATTCATGATAAAATCTATGTAAGACAAGCAATTTGTTCACATTGAACCTAAAAAATAAGTCTATGCTTTTGGTACCTAGTCCTAATTTTTGGAGTCGGTTTTGTGCAGTGTTCACGTAAATAACATAGCTTTCTCATAGTTCATTTTCGATTCAAAAAAAGCAGATGCATCTGAATGTATTCACCAAAAACCAAGGTGCCCTACCGAGAGCTTCGCCCCTATTGATTATTAAGAAGTTGTAATAAGCCATGAATTAATTAAACATGGTGAGCATAGTCCTTCCCCCAAAAACAAAGCAAGCAAAGCAGGGGCAGCACAGCAGGGTAAGTGGCAACAGGGAAACGCGTACATTATGTAATTCTCGCTCTTGCCGCCGCGCTCGATGTGGAACCTCGTGGGGTACTCGGGGTTGTGGCGCTCGCCGCTGATGAAGGCCTCCATCCGGTCGTAGGGGACGAGCGCGACATCGTCGCAGTGGTGCTTGGCCCACCTGAGGTCGGCAGCGGAGAACTCCTCCCCGGGAGGGTCCTGTACGGGGAGGTCGCTCACCGATTGCAGCACCTCCGTCTCATCCCCCATTGTTTTCTGCTCGCCGTCGCCTGCCGCCAGCCGCCGGAGTTGGGATTCTTTTGCGGGAAAAACGCTAGGGACCGTGAGGCGACAGTCCAGCCCACCATTTCTTTTCACGGCCTGTAACCAAGTTTCACGGCCCGTGCGGCACACCACCACTTCCACGGCGTCGCCGTCCCGCAGCACTCGAAACTGCCCCGGCGCGCGGCCGGCGAGGGCTTTGCGTCCCGCCGACGGAGGGGACCGAGGAGGAGGCCGCGCGCTTCTTCTCGTTCCTCCCTCACCGATCGGCGCCCGTACCCATTTCAAGCGACTCGATCCGGTTCGGTTTGGAGGAGACCACCTCTTGTCTATCCCGCCGCCGCTCACCAGCCATCAGGTATTTGCCGTCGTCGCCACTGCCATTACCGGCTGCTAGCCGGGTAATTTCTGTTCCACGCCATTCCCGCAGCTTTTATCGGCCACACGATGCCGACCTCTATCGCACTGTTCTATTGAATTGAAATCCCTGCAGTTCGCTGTTGCTTTAGGTATAGTAGGATCCGGATGTGAGGAACGGTCCGTGATCAACATTCTCCTATAGATGATCGATCCCCTTATTCATTTTCTGATTGTTGATCAATGATTGTGTAGCATAAGCCTTTTACGGCGATGTATGGTTAACTCTTGCGGTGGCCCGGTGAGCTCGTCTCAGCAACTATTGTCAACTGTACCTATGTTGATTGATCATTGACTGAATCTACACACCTAGCTTTAATCTAGAACTAGAATAGTGCATCTAACTGATGAATTACAATGTATGACCTCGGACAGTTTGTTTATTTTATTCAACCTCTCTGGGAAGAGTTCTGGTAAATATGATGTCCATTTCAACTGTTTTTATCTCTAGCATGACCACTTGATAAGATGCGGAGGAAAATTGGTGAAATGGCTGATACAATTCGAAGAATTCCTCTTTGGCTCATACATATTTTTTGCTCACTCATAGTAACATTTAACAAGTATTCGCACAATCAAACTGGATACTGGACAAGTCAAACGGTCCTGATTGCCTCCAAGGAATAGCAAGAGTAAGCGCCAAATAAACAACAAGTAACATGCTACAACATCATTTGACCCAAAGATTGTAGCATTGATGCTATATACCTTCACTTGTCATGGAACCTTTGTTTGTACTCCATCTCCGGTTAATCCAACAAAGACCTACATGACAGCTAGGATCCTGGCACAAACAAATACGTATAGCCCTATCCAATACATTTCAGTTAGCTTGCAAGAGGGATATACAGAAGGATTTGGAAAATAAAAAATTTAGATGTTTTTCTTCAACTCGCATCTGGCTGCGTGCTATTTTTTCGTAAGAAGCAACCGGGGAAATGACGTAAACCGTACAACTGGGACAAACCAAAAGGAAAGTGAGGAAGAGAAAACTAAGAAATAGGTACCTAGGCTACAGAAAACAGAGCAACTGAAAAAACAGAAAATCTACAGGCTGGGCAGCCTAAACTCCGTCAGGAGGTCTAGCGTGCAGATAGCCTCCTGAGCGCCACTGATGATAGCCTCCTCTAGCGTGCAGATAGCTCCAGTGATTATCCACAGTTGGCTTTGCTAATGATATGATCGATGAGTGCAGGAAATCTGGTGATGCACCTTGGAACATGCAGTCATTGCGTGGGTTCCCAAGCCACCACATTGTGAGGATGATCAGTAAACACACCCCATTCATCTTCTCTGATCCAGCCCGGGTTTCTGTGTTCTCACACTATGTGCTGAAGCCGTCATCAGGTTGATGTGTAATAGCCTGAAGACCAAAATCTCAGGTGTAATCACTATCAGGTCGTCTCAGCTATGGAATATTTACATTTACAATAAACACAAACAGTCTGCTATTGCGGTTTTCCTGGGGATTTTCGCTTCCTTGTTGTATCGCCACACGTCCTCCAACTCAGTTTCGTTTTGATTCTCTACATTAGTAATGTTTGAACATTGCCTCAAAAAAAGTAATGTTTAAAGTTGTACCTTAGGTAAGAATTCTGATGGCTTCTTCTCCAGTAGAATAAGCATCTGTGTTTGGGTTTTCCATGTTTCTTGCCAGCTGAATTCAGATGTCAATTGTAATATGTTCCAGGGTTTTGCAGCTGCCATACAGTACTGTGTTTGGTTAGGTTCTAATACTGAACTTAATAAATATTTGTTTGGGTAACTTGAGCTTCTATGCTGAACTTACTAAATGATTTTTCAACATTTGAAATATTAAAGCTAAGGAGTTTGGAACTTGTTAGGCGTGACAATTACTTGGCAGGGCTGGATGCTAGAAACTGTGTTCCATAATGGCTTGAGTGGGAATATGTATTTTGGTGCAATGGAATACCGTCCTTAATTTTCTTTTTCTGATTTTTGTTTGTGCAATACAGTTACTTGTTTTTTTTCTCTCTCCTTGTTTTGGTTTCTTATGTTTCCATTGAGTTTCTTATCTAGCCTACCCCAACTTACTTGGGAAAAAGGCTTTGATGCTGTTGTTGTTGATTTTTGTTTGTGCTTAAATTATTGAAAATAGTGTGTCTCTCCATATACTCTTGTGAGTATTAGCAACTCTTTCCATGATAGTGATTAAAGACATTAACTGAGGGAATGATTATTATTACTTTTGAACAGGATTACATCCATCAGCATCATATCATGTGCAACATTATTCATGTCGTAATCAAATTGTTATATGATGTGTAAGGTTCGTTTCATTATTCTGTAAAGGAACTTGGAAGGCATTGGTGTATTTTCAAAGCTAGTTATGTTGAGTGAAGCAATGATAATATATTTGAAGGACATATCCTGGTGTGCATGATTGAAAGGGTGCTATATTGACTTGACATATATCTAAGATAAGATAAGGAGGGTGACTGTGCAGAACTCAAGTTAATATTTTTCTTGCTTAGATTCCTATGCGGTAAGGCTGCAACTAGGCTAGCTATCATATGCTTATCTATACTCTCTTTTCATTGCAAACTCTATTATCGTGACTGCAAATTCAGTTATACCTGTGTATATATCAATTGACTTTGTATTTTCCTAAGTACAAGGAAACTATATAAGTACGATTGTTGAATCCTCTGATTTTGTGTTTAGACAGTTAATTCTCATAAATGCTAAACATGTCCTTGAGGTGTAATGTCACTTCTGTCTTCAAGCAATATCCTGGGTACCTATTGATTCCATTCACCGCCCTTTCTACATTAACTAGAGTATAATGTTGCTGAATTGTTCTCTTGAGCTTCTCAGTGAAAACATCAATTATACAAATTCTGCATGCTCTAGACTGATTGATGTTCATAGTTATCTGATGAGGATTTATGATTATGATATGATGATCTGTTTGGAATTTGGACCAAACCTCTTCTATTCCATCTGTTACCATCAAGTCTATACTTGAATGACTTATTCCCAAATGTTTATTACAGATGACGAATCTTACATTGGCTTCTGCTATTTGGGTAGTTGCTTGGCTCTTATGAGCATAGTTTAAAATAGCGGGCTATAGCCCGCTATAGCCTTTCCCGCATGGTGCGGCTAACTGCATTAGCCCGCTAAAAGGTGTCAAAGTCCTTAAATAGCCGGCTATAGCCAGGCTATAGCCGTGCTATAGCTGTTTTGGAAGGTCGTGGCTATATTCTGTAGCCGGCTATTTTAAACATTGCTTATGAGCACTCGTGCATATCAACCCACAAGCCATGAGACCCAGCTTGGTGAGAATCTTCCTATTTTAGGCTATTTGGTGATGATCGAAAGGTTTCCTTTATTAGCTAATATGTGAGCCCTAAGACTTCTCATCTAACACTTGTTTATATTGTCTCCATCAAAATTCTGGCGATTGTAAGTATGGTCTGTGAAAAGGACCCCTCAAAGGCCAACCCACCTGTATGGCTAGAAAGTTGAAAGAATTTTTATGTTCATATGTTCCTGTCGGTCAACAGTAAGGTTGCTATATTTTTATGGCATCTGGATTCTTTATCTCAGTGTTTACTGTAGTGTGCAATGCCCTTGTGGACTCCAAAGCGAGTCATGTAGTTATCTAATCAATCAACTGGGCCGCTAGCCCAAATATTACTTTTTTATATGTTACGACATGACATAATGGTACACCTCAGTTTGGCCTGACAAGGAGAGGTGGTGTAGATGGACATCAAAGTGAAATGATAAAACATGTCACTTTCAAACTTAGACTCCACCAATTTGGAATATTAATCTTCTCCATCAGCTGTGGACATACTGAGCTCCAGCACTGTATATATGCAGTGCGTGGTAAGCGATGTTCAGTAAAGACCTCCCCATCTCACAATTGTTAGGCACTTTTAGCACCTATGATTTTGCTTGGGGCTTTTTTTATCCTGTAGTTCGGTTCATGCTCATAAGAATGCTAGTTAGTGCATGCAATAATTCACAGAAGCTTGCTATCTGATGATTCCCTCACGAATTGCTTTACTAATAGTGGAGATATTGGTGTGCCATACAATGCTTACAATAAAGCACTGTTCAATGCAGAAGTCTAGGGTACAAAGGAGGTGGGAAAGCAACGTGGTGATAGTTGTTCCTTGTAGGAAGGGCCCGTAGCAAATGTTAAGTTGTTAACTATGAGATATGGGAGGAAGGGTTGGTTATTGAGGCCATGTGCAACGGGAGGGCACAAGTGGGGAACAGGGATTGCACGGGATAACATGGGAGCCATGTCTCTCCATGTTGCCTAGTGTGTATTTGTGTATAGCTTTCATTCTTGGCTGGACTCCTCTGGCAAGGGAATAGCCACCACCAACTCATAATTCCCCCCACTTCGGCTTTACATCTCTTACCCTTTTCCTACCTGTAGTAGCAACCAGATGAAATAGAAGCTTTACTATTTTCCTTCTTTTCCGTTTTACTTTTGCAGATCCCATTCCAATTGGTGGTCATCCTTGCGGCAATGTGCAAGAGAATTTTTTTATGAGGACAGTGTGTAAGAGAATTCGTTCTGTCAGATGTGATGCTTTGCTGAGTTAGGGTTTTCGACAAAGTGAACAATATTTGATTCCTCGAAAGCTACCAAGTAGTAGATGGCTCAGCTTCGAGCTTTAAAGTATTTGCTCATCTCGTCAGTCTATTGTTGCCTACTGAACCTGTATGAGGTGCAGTGCGTGCTATGGTTATGGGGGCGGATAATTGTGCATGTTGTCAGAAAATTTTACACGGCGTATAGTTTCTGCACCATTCAATTGAAATGTTAGTCCGGGAGAGCTTCCTGTGCACTGGAGCCTTAGTGTGCTCGATGAATCATTGGGCAAGACCAAGCTGAATAGGCACACCAGCAATTTTCACCTCACTCGACCTGTAATAACTGAGCAATTATGGTGGAAAGGACTTCTGATTGGCATTTGTGTGGTCTGTCACTCTGCCCTGTAATAACAATGAGACTCAAGTTTGTACTCTAGGTGATAGTACCTTCTGTGGAACGAACTACGGGGAGAAATACTTGCTGCAACCATGATGTGCAACAGTACAAGCTAAATGCCAGCACTTTAACCAGATAAGAAGGAAGCTAGCAGCTGTGAATCACATGGTAAGTCATGATCTGAGTGTGGCCAATTTTTGCCACCTCGAGAGGTCTGGGATGTCGAAGAGAAGAGAGATCAAAAGCTGATTTGTCATTTGAGAACACATTGGTTTGGTCCAGCTCAGATGTACTTTCATCTGTTTTCGGTTATATCCCAGCCAGGTGCCAGCTCTTCAGTTTCCTCGTTGTCTAGTGGCATCAAACTGCCGTCAGTTTTAGAGATCTCGAGGTATGATTTTCCAAACATTTTTATACAGAATTCCTATTTTTTCTGTTGCATCCACTATGTTTTCCCATCTGCAGGCGACGTTTATCTGCGTATAAAAGTCCATTCCGATGATGGCTCAAGAAACCCACATTATGGCGTTCATGTGTACACAGAGGCAACCAAACTGGCCGGCTCTCTTTCATTGTGGCCGTTGAAGTATTGTTGTCAACAGTTGGTCCTAACTTCACTTGTTGGGTAGGTGCTGCTCAAAAGGTTAATGGAGTACACCCATATAACTTTGTACAGATGCACACCGCACAATTGGTTACGGAGTGTCAACAGTTGGCAAAGAAGATTAACATGCCAAAGCCAATGACAGCTCCCATCCTGGACGCTAACAATCTTGGATTTTTGTGGAAACAGAAGATGGTCCTGCTCCCAGCCATAATCAGGATAAAGCCAGTTCATGCTTTTCTCTGAAGAAAGAAGCTTCCTCTTTTTTCCCCTCAAACATGGTCAGGCTAATCCGTGGTTAATAACTATAGTACTACATGTAGTCATTAGGAGTGGTTGGTTGATCTGTGGTTTGGTTTGGCATTTGTCGAAGACAGGGAGGGAATCCAAATCCAGGCTATGATCTGCTGGGATCGATGCTGTTTCTTCAGGGACAAGTGAAGTCCGTAATGATTTTACCAGCTTCAGAGTCACGCCTATGCATGTGATCCGATTGGATGTAAGCAAGATTTGGGGCTAACTGGGCTGATGATCTTGTGGTCCAGATGCACAAGCCAACTAGATTTATGGGTTTCCTTGCAAGGAAGGATGGATCTGTTTAATTAGTTGCTTCCAAGCTTGAATAAGACAGGTAAAACAAATGAAAAAGAGATGTTTAGATCGTCTCCAGAACTGCGGGACCATAAGATATGATTTCCGATGGACCATCATCTCGTCATGACACTTGAATAGTTAACTATGAATTGTGATAGTCTAGAATCACACGACTTCTCAATATTGCAGTAATGTTATATGCCAGAGACATATATGCCAGAGACGCCAGATCTTATCATCAAGCACATATGCAAAATCTCCCCCGCTCCCCTCGGTCGCCCCCTCCAGGCGACAGGGGAGCCCATCCCCAGCCCGCCGCCGCCGCCTCCTAGACCCTGCCCGCTCCCTCGTCGCCTCCCGAGGCCGCCGGCGGCTAAGCCGTCCGCCGCTGATGAAGGGGGCGGCGAGGACCTATGCCTCTCGGGCTCTCGCACGGTCGTCCGGAGGAGGGACGCCATCGCCGGACCCCGGAGGTCGCCGCCGTCCCCGCCCTCCTGCGCCCTCGCGCGTGGCGTCGCGCCTCGCGGCCCCCTGCTGCCTCCTCGCAGCTCGCCGCCCGCCGATGCCCGACCATGGCGCGGTTCGGGCGGGGAGGGCCCGATCCGGGCCCGTTTGGGCTCGATGCGGGCACGGAGGGCCGCGGCTCGTGCGCCGCTCCCCGGCCCTTCCGGTGTGTGTCCCGTCCTGCTGTCTTCCTCGGGGCCTCCCGCGGTTCTTCTCTGCCGCGTGTCCTGGTGGAGGCGTTCCTGCCCGCGTCGCCCTTGCCTCGGCGTGGTTCGCCGTCGTCCCTGCCGCGGCGCATCTCCGGCCGGCTCCTCGCGTCGGTGCCCCTGCGCGTTGGCCCTGCCGGCGGGTTTGCGGGGCGGCTTCGACCTTCGCTCGCTCTCCGCGGCTCGGCTCGTCCGTCCTCGCTCCTCGCCCCGTCCGGCCATGGCGCGGCTGCTGTCTGGCTTGTGGTGGACGCGGTTGGCCTTGCGCTGCGCTGCTCGGCTTCCCGGTGGCTGCTTTGTGCATCACTGGCGCTAAGGCTCGTTGGGTGGTGACAAGCTTCATGCCCTGCTTTTGGCCCGCGGCGGAGAGGATGCCAGACGAAAGTCTTGCACTGTGCCTGGCCAGTGCCGATGGCGGCGGCGCCTTTTGGTGTCGTTTCCCTTCTTGTTGGCGTCATTGTGTGCGGAATCTCCGGCCGCTGCGTGTGTCGTGTGGTCTCCGGGTGAAAACCCAAGCTCCTTCGGAGCGGGCGACGGCGGCAGCTATGCCGCTACCTTCTTGAAGGCGCCGCCTGTGGAGGCACCGACTTTTTGCCGTGTTAGGGTGTGTGTTAGTCTTGTTCCACTTTCCAGGTTTTCGACTCGGTTTTCCTCATAAACTGGGTCACGTTGTACGGTTTTTGGGCCCGGTTTCCCTTATTAACTGAGCCAATCTCCTTCTATTAATATATCGAGCAGCTCACCTGCCGAATTCTCAAAAAAGTTATATGCCAGAGACAGTTCCGTTGAAATAGCGCAACAAGTTTTCCGTACTTTAATTCCTTTTGAAAAATATATATCTGGTGTTCATGGTTCTGCAATTCCGGTAATAAAATTCCCAGGTACCCCCTGCGACAGGGCCTTTAAAAGGTAAATCGAAATGTTCGTTAGGAATGCTTTCTTTGGTACTTGCTTGGTGCATGCATGCACAACTAAACTAAGCCAGTCTTGCAGCCTTGTGTGACGCTGACACCACTGAATACGACGCACACAGCTCCTCGACGTTGAAAGCAACAATGTTATGATCACCCCCATTATTTATTCGCTTCAGCCGTGCTTCACCGGAAAAGGTACCGCCGCAACTTTCCAGTGGTTTTCCCCTTCAACTATGCGGTTAGTATATATATACATATTGTTGTAAATGGAGAGAGGATAAAAATTAGGCGCAAGCAAACAGGGGAAAAGAAACTAGCACATCATGATGTCCTTATCAGGCGGCATATTAAGCCGTTGATTGATAATTTAGGTTTGTGTGCTTGTACGGCTTTGGATCCAAGAGCTAGCTTCTCTTTGATCTTATCATTTGAGCTGCGACCCAATCATTTTACCATCACCTTTTCTAACACCGAGGGAGGTACCTTTTTTCTCTTTACCGGTTTGTCACCCTAGGCCTACGATGATTGCTATGATGCCTTCTCCGTTTTACACTTCTTTTTACAGGGACCCCGTTTATAGTTACCCATGGATGTTTTTGCACCGACATATATAGAACTTGCGCAGGTGCTCTAGCAAGCTATAGCTGTTTTCTCTGTTCTGAATTCGGTTCATCTGCTGTTAAGTAAACCTTGTTAATTTGCATATTCTTCCTGGAAATTTAAACATTTTTTGTGCACTTAAGTAAACGGTTGCTAGCTCCAGAGTCCAGAGAGATGAGTAATTAGGATCCTTTTTCTTTTGTTTTGACAAAACTCCTCTAGTAATGTAATCAAAGCAATGTCATTTTCAGTTAATAGTGTGCCATTTATCAAAGTCATGAAGGGTAACTACACCCATGACTCTAATTAAACGGTCCCTAGATTAATTAAATGACATTACCTACCATAGAGACTACTAAATATCCTGTATCCACGTCATAAATAAATGCATTTACACATTTTCTGTAGTTCTCTCGGATACTGAATTTTGCACAAACCTGTGACAGTTAGCAGGGAAATCCACTTTATGTAAGTCTCTATGTCATTGGTATACAAACATAATAGAAGTACATATAGAATGTGAATCCAGATCAGAAGAAGGAAACACCACATATGGCCTGGTCAAACATGAAACCTTCACTGTATGATGTGAGAATTATGCTATGGGACATGCCATCTGCTTCTTGGATAAAAGATAATCTATCTCGTTGGGCGTTTATCTGTAACCACTACTACAACATAAAAGCTCATAGTATAAAACAAGTGATCGCTGACGGCTCATCAAATCCGTCTTTGATAAAGGCCGGTGCAGTCATGAAGGTGGCTTCAGTATAGAACTCTAAGGTATCAGTTTGCAAATAAGCCGACTTTTGTATGGACTTGCCACATAAAATATTCTCGATTATTTTTGAAAGGGAAAGATTCTCAATTATAGTTGCTAATGTCGTAGGCAGTTCTCGCCTGCCTACGCGAACTGAAAGCATGCGAGCATGTGTGAAGCCTAACCTTGATGTGTCCTCCAATACGACAGTGCTTCTCCCTTTTTTGAAGTAAACCGGCAGGAGCATTGTCTTTCAGTTTGAAGAAGAGAATTGTAAAAACTATTTACATAGGCCTCTGGGTAAGGGAAAAAAATTTAAGCCTTTCCGACCTTAGATCAATTTCCACTATGTAGTGGCCGGCAATGGCTCAAATCTGAACCATGAATTCAAACCATGTAAAATCTCCTTGGAAATGTTTGAACTCAAAGAAACCCCTAATTTGCCACCACATTTGTAATAGTTTAACACTCCAACATTATTTGCCAACACTCCTACGGTTGAAACATGTCCGACCCGAATTATTGTGGTTAAGTAGAATCTATTTGTGTGCATGTCACAACATTCCATGTGAGTAGACCTAGAAGTTGGCTATCCTTGATAGCACCGAGAAAATATCAGGTGGAGACCATGTTACGATAAAAAAAACAAGTTAAAACTATGTTGCAAAGTTTCTAATAAAAAATAATAAAATACAATATGTTGGGGAAGTTTTGTTCTACAAACACGTAACGTTCTTAGTTTAAAATCAACTTCGCTTGTGAGGTACGGGAAAAATAATTCAACAATGCATGTTTTTTCATATTCATGCATGTTTTTTTTTCTTTTTCGTATCTCCTAAACTGATAGTCTAGAATACAAAATAATTGAGAAATTGGAAAGTAATTTCTGAAGAGTTTTTGTTGCAACTTGATTTTCACACCAGATATTTCTCCATACCTCGTGATAAGCGTGGGCAGAACCACAACAATCTATGTACGCATTGGCACTTCGGTTTTTTTTTCCTTTCTCCTACTTACTGCCGTAGTATCCCAGTGCTATCGATCATCTACCTAACCAGCACAGTAATAAGCTATGTACGCAGCCTACAGAAATGGGCAACCAACATATATACTGACACTGGGGATTGTCGATGTAGTGTTCCGTGCCCCGTGAATATATGTTAGATGCATGTGATGCGAAGTTTAAAATAGTGCGCTATGCTTCAGAAAATACACTCATCCTAGGTGCATATGCTCCTGCCACTCGAAAAATCATTTTTAAAAGTTTTTAAAAAATTGAATAAAAATTTGGCGCATACATGCTGACATTTTAGGTGTGTAGACCAATTTAAGTGAAAAACTGATATTTTTGTATCCTATGTAAAAAAGATAAAGAAATGTCTCAATAAAAGTTATTTTTAGCACCGAATTTTGTCTTTTTACACACGACACAAACAATTTCGTTTTTTGTGAAACAACTTTGCAAGCATAGAGAACTTTGAGATGTACGTGCGACATTTTTTGCCGATATTTTTTTTACATTTTGAAATGCAATTAACACTCATTTAAAAAAAACAGGAGCATCTACTCCCGGGTGCAAAAACACCTTGTCCGCTATGCTTCTAATTTCTAGGCGCTAAGGAAGCTATAGCGGAGCTAAGTTATTTAGCGTTTTTCTACAAAACAAGAAAACTTCTAGAAAAATTAGGCATCAAACATTCATATCATATATAAATATGACATGAAATTCAACAATAAACTTGTACTAAAAATCATGATGATTGTAGCAATAAAAGTAATGCATTAATGCATATTACATAAGTAGGTCTAACTTTTAAATTTAAATGTTAAAATATTCGATAAATAGCTCTACTTTTTTTAGCTCTATTTAGCATTTTAACATAATTTAGTGAGCTATCAGCGAGAGATTCCATTTAACGCTAAAAGTAATTTTTCAGCGTGAATCCGCGTTGCTATAGCGAAAACATAGCGTTCTATTTAAAACTTTGATGTTCATTGGGTACTCCACTCAACTACTGATAACCTAGGAACCGTGGCTGCGATTTTTAGACTACTGGTGGATAACCTGATTGGCAAATATTCAAAGAAAGTACTACTATATGGGAGTACTTTCTTTGAATGGAAAATTTAGTAACCAGTTTTTTTTTTGTCTGTCTTTAATTCTTTGCATGATATAACATGTTGTGATTTTTTTTTTTTTGAGGGATGCTGTGGTGTTTACTTTTCATTCTGAGCAAAAAGAACGCCCGAAAAATTCAGAGAAATGGAAGTGGATACCCTGTGTAGCTCCAGGTGTTGACCTAGCGAAGTTTCTTGTGTTTTTTCAGTACTGTCCTGCTCTCAAGTAACAGCTCCTCGTGAACCGCGGAGTGACCGCACATGCTGCCGGGTCAGTGAATTCATTCAGTGTGCCAAGCCCCGCTCTCCTATTTATTTTTACCTTTTACCTTGTACTACATTTCACATCTTTTACCTGAACAAACGTCCTACTCACACACCAAAAGAATCTTCTGCAGCCAGCATGCACGATAGTACTATTCCCAACTTCTCATTGTGCTTATTATGGGCCTGTTGCAGATATTTTTTACGGTACCAAGCAAGGTAAGAATTTCTTTTTCTCATTACTATCTCCGTCCCATCAACATTGTCTTAGATTTGTTAAAAGTTAGATGTATCTAAACACTATCTAGTAGTGGATTTATCTAAATTTAAATAAATCCAAGATAATTTTGATGGGACGAAGGGAGCACTAGACTTGAACATCTTTGGATGCATTTTTTTTGCGAAAATCTCACTGATCTATTGATAATCATCTATAATAGTACAAAGAACACAAAAAGTAATAAAAACTACAAATTAATCTTTAGACCACCTAGTGACTAGCCGATGACTATAAACATTAGCGCGAGCTGAAGGCGTGCCGTTGTCCTCACTCCTCCATCACCGAAACCGAGCAAAGCTAGACGTAGTAGAGTTTTCACGTTGCATTGGTTAGCTTCTCTTACCACGAAACTTTGTTAACGGATGCGTGTGGGTGTTACAATCTATACATGTACATCCTCCGTTTCAAAAGATGTATCTATAACTTAAACATGTTTATACTCTATACACCTCCCTATCTAGACAAGATTGCGCAGTTGTTTTAGGGACAAAGCGAGTACATAAACACACAAAAGCAACGTCCATCCCACGGTCATGTAAAGTTAACAGATTAATTAGCATGTAATTCAATTGGTCGTCCCTGCTAACTGAGCATACGTGACCTTCACATGTGACGGTAAAAATATCAGTGGTGAAGACAATAGAGGACAAGATGACAATGTGGGCTCCTCTGGGCATGTCAGAGCCCTAATTTTCACACTCTTTTTTTAAACCTTTCTCACCTTCCCATGTGCATCATTCAGCCTGCAGCCAGAAGAAAGTAGAGCCAAGCACTCTCTTCTCATGCCAATTGCCCAAGCTAAGACAGTGGTGAGAGAATAGATGTTTGCGAACTGATGACACACTTTGTTAATTAAGGCAAAACAAATGTGCAACAGCTTTTTGCACGTTCTTAAAACAACTAAACAAAAATCTAAAAAGTTTTGTCCAGTTAATTAGTAGAAGGAAATCGTGTGGAACATAAATTTGTGTAGTCCGTGGCGAGCAAACGTCCGCTGCAACCTCCAAGTTCTTCCAACATTTAAACATGAGGCATCAATCCCACAGCGTCTCTATCCCTCCAGCTTTTTATGGCCGGGCACGCCACCCCACACGCTGCAACCGTTTTTATACGGATCCCCAGCTGCTGCCGCTGCCACCAGCCCTGACCCGGAACTGATTTTGTATGCTTGCCAAATGGATCCATATCAATATTCTATAGACCACCTGGCGCTAAACTTGAGACATCCAAAGAGGGGCACGACTTGGGTAGGATCTTCTAACGGAACCCGTAAATCCCATCGGAAACTAGACTTTTTCAACGGATTCATGGGTTTGGGCCGAATTCGTCATAGACCAGAGCCCGATACGGCAGCCCGGCACATAAAAATTTCTCGGGGGCCCGAGAAACGCGAGGGTCGCCCCGTAATTATACAGGCCACGGAGGGGAGTAGGGTTCCAAAATCCTACTCCCCGCCGTCGCTCCGCCGCAAAAACCCTCTTCCTTCGGCGAGCAATTCTGTCTGCGTCTTCGCCTTAGCCGCTCCGCCGCGACCTCCCTTCGTTCGCAATGGAGCGTGCAGGACGAGGCGGTAGGGGAAGGGGCCGAATCGGTGGTGGTGGCTCGCCGCCGCGTCCGCCTGTGCGGTCGAAGGCGGACCGCGTGAGGTGGGAGCGCACCGAGGGAGCGCGCAACCGGGCGACCCGCAGGTGGCCGCGCAGGTTCGCGCGCCGGCCGATGCGCTCCGAGGCGCGCGATGCGGAAGCCGAGGCCCTGCCCGGCAGCTCGTGCAGCTTGTCGCTGCCGATGCTTCAGCTGCACGCCGACAGTGACGACGACGCGTCGGTGCTTCCCCTCACCCGCAGGAGCTCCGCGGAGGCTGCGCTGTTCGAGGTCGCCGCATTCGTTGTCGCCTAGGCATCGTCCGACGCGAAAACCCTCTTCCTCCGCCGCGCGTAGAGCCCCGGTGACTATCCCGAGACCAATTTTGAGTCAAATTAGCGTGTAGGTGTAGGATTAGTACGTATTTTGATTTCTATATGTAAATTATGTTTGAATGTAGCTCGATCGGAGCAAAAACCTCGTTTCATTTTCGCATGTTGATCGGAGCAAAATTTCCCGTGACGTTTGACTTCTATTTTTCTTTTCGTGTTTTCAGTTTATATTCTGCGCCGCGACTAAAATCATTGAAACGGAATAATTCGGGAGACTGAACTCGGGTTTTCGGTTCGCGTGTTTACGGGCACTACTAGAGATGCTCTTACATAGGATCTGTGAGATCAATTTTTTGAAAAGACAAAACATGTTCAAATATTCTCAAAAAAATTGGCAATACACATCTATGTGTTATATGCAACCTCAAAAATTTGCTGCTTCAAATTCAACCTACACTTAGAGAACCAAAAAAGATAAATTTAGGTGTGAATAGTGTTGAATGTTGTTCACCCAAGGATGATACTATTCACAGAACAATTTATCTTTTTTGTTTCTCTAACTGTAAGTCGAATTTGAAGCAAAAATTTCTTAGACTTGTAGAAACAGCCCGTAGGTATTTTGTATAAAAGTTCCAGATTTTTACACAATTTCTAAATACGATTTTTAAGTGTTGATCATAGGATCTCACCTAAATTAGAGACCCTATGCAAGTCTCCCCCTCCAAAAGAGGGCATCTCCATCTCGCACAAGTACTATAAGTCTTGGACCTTGCCAAATTTTGAAGTTGTGGATGGAAAATTTCTCGGCGAAAATCCAGCATGCTCTCTCTACTTTAAGTGGTACTTTAATTTTTTTGATGTATTTTTTTGCAAGAATCTACACCCTCCATACTAGTTTTTCAGGGTATTACGTATTTCCAGAAAAAACTTCAACAATATTTTGTAGACTAAATTAATGGTTAAATAATATTTTTGAAGTGCGTAATACCATAATAAACTGGTATGGAGGTAGTAGTATTTCCATCTAAAAGGTTCACATATATTGATTTTACAGCGAAGGATCTTGAAGTAGTCAATTCCAGGCTAGAAGAAGAAAAAACCACATGTGACCTGGTCGAATCTATAACCTGTTACTTCTTGATTTGAGAACTATGATCGGTAGATAATTCGATCTCCATCAAATGTTGGACTAAGTGTAACCAAGTTTTCCACTCTCTCCCTATTTGTTTCTGTTATGTGCGGAGGGATTATCTAGCCTTCTGTTGCATGAAGAAGAAGTTGGTGGTATCGATGGGTTAAGGGTGTGCAGAAATGCACCATCAGCCTCACATCTCCTTTTTACCGATGATTCCCTAATCCTCATGAAAGCTGATATGAATAATGCAACTTCCTTGCAACGGGTGTTGGATGATTACTGTGCCAATTCAGGACAGTTAGTGAGTTTAGCCAAGTCAAGTAGCTTTTTCTCTCCAAATACCAATGTCTTTGTGAGAGCTACTTTGCATATGCATACAGAAGCACTATCAGATAAATATTTGGGTCTCCCAGCCATTGTGGGAGCTGATCGAAGTGATAACTCTATGCATTTTGTTGAAAGAATTATCCAGAGAATTAATGGGTGGAAAGGAGAAGCTCTTGTCTATTGGGGAAAAGAAATTCTGTCAAAAATAAGTGGCCCAAGCTATTTTGGTGTATGCCATGTCAGTGTTCTTGATACCAAAAAATGTGTGCAAAAATATGATGGATGCGATCTCCAAGTTCTGGTGGGGAGAAGATGAAAATAGTAACAAGATGCACTGATATGCGTGGTGGAAATTATGCTATCCTAAAAAAGAAGGCGGCATGGGGTTTTGTGATTTTCACTCTTTCAACCTTGCTATGCTTGCTAAACAAGTGTGGAGATTGATAAAGGATCCTGAATCTCTATGTGCGCGTGTATTACGAGCTAAATATTATCCTGAGGGTGATATTCTTAAAGCTGGCCCTAAAGCTGGCTCCTCTTTTACGTGGCAAAGTATTGTAGCGGGAGTAACTACTTTTAAGCGAGGATATATATGGCGTGTAGGTAATGGAGAGCACATAAATATATGGAATGACCCCTGGATCCCGAACAGTCCTTCAAAGAAGATCTCAGCGAGGAGGGGTGTTGTATATACAAAGGTCAATGAACTTATCTGTCCTATCCCGGGAAGGTGGGATGAGAGGCTGCTAGATGAGCTATTTGAACCTGTTGACAAGCAACGGATATTGGAAATTCCCCTTAATAACCAGGGTTTTGAGGATTTCATCACCTGGGGTCATACAAAACATGGGATGTACACTATGCGGTCAGGTTACTATCTCCAAGGGAAACACCAGTTCGGTCCATCGATTGGGCAACTTGCGCTCCCAGGCAGGTTGGCAGTGAATCCGGTTTGGAAATGTCTTTGGCAGATGAAGATCCCAAGCAAATTTAAAATATTTCTCTGGTGGGCCTTGCATGGTATTCTCCCTCTTAAAATTATTTTGGTCAATCGTCATATTGGTATTGAGGGTGGTTGTCCGATTTGCAATACTGGTCCTCAGGATGTCCTACACCTTCTCTTCATCTGCCCGGTGGCAACGGAACTTTGGACGTCGTTGGGTATTTCTGAGATTATTCAAGAAGCTATTATTATTGATCGTTTTGGTTCTGCAGTTCTTGAATTTATTCACACGGGCGAAGACACTCCTTTTCACGATTTTGATTTTGGTCTCAAGGAGGTCATCGGTATTTCATGTTGGTACCTGTGGTGGCTTAGAAGGCGACGAACACATGGTGAAGAGGTCCCTTCGTTTAATAGCTGCAAATTTTCAATCCTATCGATGGCTCTAAATTTTGCTAAACTCTCGAAATCTCTGAATGTCGGGCGGGAAAGGTGGACAAAACATGAACCCCGCTTTCTAAAGCTGAACGTTGATGCTAGTTTTATAGCTGAATCTGGTACAGGTGCAACTGGGGCTATTCTTCATGACTATCAAGGAAGGTTCGTTGCGACATCTGTAACTTTCCTACCTCATGTGATGACAGCGTCCATGGCTAAAGCATTGGCCATGAAAGAGGGCCTTATTCTTGCAGACAGACTTGGGTGTAATCGTATCTAGGCCGAGTCTGATTCTATGGAGACGGTTAATGTTTGCAACCACGGAGATAGATGGTGGAGAGAAGAAACGGCTATACTTGCTGATTGTGTGGACCTGGCAACTTCTATTGGAGAAGTTTCATTTAAACATTGCCCTAGGCCAACCAATACTGTTACTCATGAGATTGCTAGGTTTGGTTTTGACACTAAAGCTTCTTGTATTTGGGACGATGATCCCCCTAGTTTTCTTCTTAGCAGCATGATCAACGATGTAACAATTGTGTAACTTTGGGTCCAACAGGTTCCAGACGCACTCTTTTCCTTATGAGGATACCGAAGGGGACTGGAAGGTTTTTAATGAGGCGGTTTGCTGGCGGTTATATATATATGATTAATGTTTCAAAAAAAAGTTTTCCACTAATCCCCAATTAAAGCTCGTTAAAACAAATGTTCAAGGAGACTTCACACATAATACTTGCCACCGAAATGTACTTTTGTTGTGCCATGTTATATAGGGATGGTTATTGTCGGGAATGAGGCATGTGAAGGGATTGGTTTTAGCAACTAGAGGGGAGAGGGGTGTTAATAGGAGTTAACAAATTTTTTTCTTTTTCAAATAAAGGCTTTGGAAAGATATTAAATTCTTTGGAAATGCAACTAGATCAATATGCCTATATGGGGAACAAGCCACCAATGATGATACATTACAAGTAGTTCCTTTTCTTTGGATGGGGGGAGGGGGAGTATGTCGGCGTTGGAGAGGTGTGGCGCTACCAAGTCTAATAATGCCACAAAGGGTAGCCCTATTCTAATGTGGTTAAGCCACAAAGGCTAGCCCTATTCTCATGTGGTCAAGCCACAAAGGCTAGCCCACATTACATAGATCGGTGACTGATGTCTACGCACGCTTCTATTCATGTAGACAGTGTTGGGCCTCCAAGAGCAGAGGTTTGTAGAACAGCAGCAAGTTTCCCTTAAGTGAATCACCCAAGGTTTATCGAACTCAGGGAGGTAGAGGTCAAAGATATCCCTCTCAAGCAACGCCGCAATTAAGATACAAGAAGTCTCTTGTGTCCCCAACACACCTAATACACTTGTCGGATGTATAGGTGCACTAGTTCGGCGAAGAGATAGTGAAATACAAGTAATATGGATGATTATAAGTAGTAATTGCAATCTGAAATAAAAATGGCAGCAAGCGAACATGTAGCAGAACTTGTTGGAAACGGTGTTTCAATGCTTAGAAACAAGGCCTAGGGATCATACTTTCACTAGTGGACACTCTCAACAATGATCACATAATTGAATAAATAAATGCTACTCTCAAACACTCTCTTGTTGGATAACAAACACCATTCATTGTGTAGGGCTGCAAAAGAACACCTCAAGCCGGAGTAAACAAGCTCCACAACGTCATAAAGGAATCACACACGATGCGCACACCGTCACCATCACACCGTGGAGATTGACTCCGGAGTTCATATTAAAGTAACCTCTAGAGTGCATAATAGACAAGAGTAACATCTACATATTCAACTAGATTACAAAGCTCATGATCACATAAAAATCACACCATGGGAGAGAGAGATGAACCACATAGCTACCGGTAGAGCCCTCATCCTCGGGGGAGAACTACTCCCTCCACATCATGGGAGACAGCAACGGCGATGAAGATGGCGATGGAGTCGATGGAGATGGCTCCGGGGGCAATTCCCCGTCCCGGCAGGGTGCCGGAACAGAGACTTCTGTCCCCCGAATTAAGGTTTTTGGTGGCGGCGGAGCTACGGAACTCTTCTGGAGAAATCGTCGATGGTCCTAGGGTTTTCGGAGACGAAGGAATAAATAGGCGAAGGGGCAGCATCGGTGGAGTCCCGAGGGGACCACCCCACCTGTTGCTATGCTCTGTTAATTCTTAATACAAGATTGATGAAGTTTCATTATTCTAGAGTATAAGAGAGGTGAGTTGCATCATCTCTATGATAGAACGTGATGCTCATATTAATTCTAATCTTACATATAATATTATCTGCACCTTCATATCTCATTGATGAATTGCTTTTTGTCCACCACAACTTTAAGCAAGAAGAGTCAAGTGAACCCATGAACCCCGGTCCACTTTTTATCATAAGAAACACCTTTATATAGCTTTTACATTGTTTTCTATTTGCAGCACTATTTTAATCCGAAAATACAAAAACATTTACTTTTCTTATTTGAATCCAAAACACCAAAAATAATCAACTTATTTACAATTTTTACTTAGTTATTTTATCTAGTTTAGTTTTTACTTGTTTTATTTCTACTTGTGTTATTTACTTACAGGAAACCTTGTGCTTGACAACCACACGGTGGAGTTGGGGACACAAGGCATTTATTTTACCTGTAGGATTGTTAGAAGAAGAGAGAAGATGATACTCTTTCATCCAGTTCCTGAGAGTTTGATATAAACCCTCGAGTCACCCTTGCGAGGAAAATACTTCACTGACGCAACACTTTGCACTTGGAGTCCCAACCACATGCCCTTTTTCGGCCTCAGGCCCATGCAGGCCTCCTCCAAAGCTCCAGGGTGCTTCTCCCGATTAAAAATTTAATCTCAGGTCCATTTGACTCTGTATAGATCTCTGTAAGTGAAAAATACGCGAAATAGGGTTTTCCTGTTCTGCCGAGTTATCAACCAAATAAAGGGGATCATTGGTAAATCCCCATAAATCAATGTAAAACATATTATTGTCATCATATATGTTGCAAATATATATGTGGGAATTTAATATGATAAAGGACAAAGTTCATGTATGCATTTTACATGCATCAACATCCCCAAGCTTAACCTATGCTCGTCTCGAGCATAAAGGTGATAAAACTAACATGATATTTGGAGTTTATTATATATAGCTTCTAAATAAGCATGCAAAGTATCACAAGGTTCAGTCAATAAAGAATGTCAATAAGAATATGAACTCATCAAATGATAACGCTTACATTCTACAAAGCATGCATGATAGTAAGTAGCATTGTAAGAAACATGAATGATAAGTAGTATGAATCATAAAGCATGCTTAGGAGAATCCTATAGAATTTTTGGAAGACTCTTTGTCCTCTCTTTTCTTGAATATTTCTTTTGACTCTTGAACACAAGAAAGTAAGCATGGAATGTATGTGCTAAACCTCCAACAAAATAAAAAATAGAGAGAATAAAATAAGGTTGTGAGATATGAAATTCATGTCAACAATAATAATAAGGATTGGGTACCATGAATCTCTTGTATGAAGATATTTGTGTGTCATGAGTTTTACCTCTTATGACTTATGAGTAAATTTTGCCTCATTTTCTTGAATGCTAAGGATACATCTCTTGTTACTCAGCTCCAGGTTATCAAGATTTTTCAACACACATGTTTCAACCAAGTATCGCAATGGGGTACCTTCATGATGCTTGTACAAAAGAAAAAAGGAGATGAGTATCTCAACTATAGGCCATCCATAGCAGGATAACATGAACAAGATACATTGAGCATCCTCTCTAACTCTCTCTCACTTTTTTTCTCTAACTCTTTTTTATTTGTTTTTATTTCTCTTTTCTTTTCTTTTTCCACTCTCTCTCTTTTCACTAACTCTTTTTTCTTTTATTTTTTTTCTCTCTCTTCCTACTAAGGATGCTCGTTGCTGAAACTTTCACCATGATTAAGCATGGCTTTGGTTAGTGGCCCATTGCTCTTCTCTAACAATGCATGCATACTTACTCTTGATAACCTCCACTTATTCCGCAAGAGATAGCCATCAACGTAACAAAAGAAATGATGATCAACGCAGGGTGCAACACCCCGATGGTGTAATGTTGAAAGACGTCCCCAGTAAGCGCGGTTATGGTCTAGCTCATTACTCATAATCAGTCAAACCCACAACATACATAATAGTATTTTCCTTCCAAACCGTACTTTCTTATGAGCTTTAAATTACACAAAAAGAATATTTTGAAAAGGTTGGAGGCATAACACACACATTATAGTTGGATTTGAGTTGAGGTTGGAAAGAAGTCTATGCTTGTGTAAGAATTCGATTTTTTTGGCTAGCAAGAGGTCTAAAAGCATGCAATAGTATTCATAGAGCGATTCATTCATCATCAAACAATGATATTTAAAATTAAACATCTATGTATACTTGCAAGAAGTATCACTGAATAAGGCACATAGGAAATCATCACTCAATAAAGCATGTGAAACTAGAAATACTATACACAAAATAAATTCCAGCTTTAGGCATTCCTCCTTTTCTTTTATAATCATGCAACTTAATTTAATTTAAACATTCAAAGATAGAGAGTTTGGTCCAAGTAGCTCATTCATATGAATTATGAACACTCAATATGACGGTCTTTTTATTAAGAAAACAAAATTAGACACAAATAAAACAAAGACGCTTCAAGTTCTTGCAAAAATTCTATGTTGCTCAAAAAACAGAGTTTAGAGGTGCTCAAACCAGGAGTTTTAGAATGAGTCCAGTAGGGTGTCATGGGCATCCCCAATATTATGATATTAACAATACTTGAATGATCTTTGTGTGATATTTCTCCATTCCTTATGAGAAAACTCTAGCACAAACTTGTCTTCCCATTCTTTTCTATGCGGTGACATTAGAGGTACAAAAGAAATCATTTTTTCTGCTGTTTTAATCATAAATAAAATTTATATTCATGAATTAGAGAGCACATAATGTTATAATAAGTATATCATATCAAAATTTCCAAGCAAAAATCATTTTGATACTCAAAAGAATGGATCTAACATTGAAAGGCAGAATCTGTTCAGAAATTTTGCTGCAGCAAAACTAAATTTTTAGCATGACTTAGACACTGATGACCCACAAGTATAGGGGGTGTATCGTAGTATCTTCGATAAGTAAGAATATCGATCCCAACGAGGAGCAGAAGGTGTTGACAGGCAGTTTTGATGAAGGATTCACTGTAAATGCTCACAAACAAGTATTCAGGGGGTTTTGATGTAACAGATGAATAAAGTATGAGTAAGTAAAATGCGAGAGAAATAATTGCAGCGAGTGGCCCAATCCTTTTTAGCACAAAGGACAAGC